>NC_051388.1:55363847-55366347 GCF_015228065.2 Penaeus monodon | reverse complement strand
ATATATATATATATATATATATATATATATATATATATATATATATATACACATATGTGTGTGTATATATATATATATATATATATATATATATATATATATATATATATATATATATATATATATATATATATATATAGGCAAATAGATAGAAAAAAAAATATAGAGAGAGAGTGATAAAGTCAATATGTGTGTGTGTGTTTATGTATATGCATTTATACACACATATATACACAAGGTGTGTACCACGTAAGAGATAAAACATAGTCCGTGCACATGCATAGAACCATGTACATATATATGTACCGGCGAGAGGGGGCGAGGCTCTTAAGACACTGCGTCAGTCGTGTCAAGAAAGAGAAAAAGGAGAATAAAACAAAGGAGGGATGAACCACAGGGCATGGAGGGTCACGTGAGAAGCACTTCGTCCCGGGGATAAGGTCCCTTATAGATAAGCGTTCTCCGGGCCGGGGAGATAAGGTGGGCGAGTGTATTAAGGGCGCACGCAGGGAGGAACAGTGAATGGAGAGGTGATAAGGCCTCTGCACTTAGCTTACTTAGGGAAATGAAGGGCGTCTATAGATTGTAATGCAAATACGACACTGCATCGATCTTATTCTTTTTCTTCTTTTGCTGTGGCTTTGTCCCATTCTTATATGGGGTCGAATTAATCTGTTCTAGGCGGATATACTTACACACACACACACACACACACACACACACACACACACACACACACACATATATATATATATATATATATATATATATATATATATATATATATATATATATATATGTATATATATTTATATATATATATATATATATATATATATATATATATATATATATATATATATATATATACATATATATATATATATATATATATATATATATATATATATATATATATATATATATATATATATATATTATATATACACACACACACATATATACACACACTTATATATGCATACATAAATATAAATATGAATATATATATAGAGAGAGATAGAGATGGCGTTCCTGAAGCCAACCATCTCTATTTACTTAGGCTTGGGATCAGTATGTGTCTTTTATGCTAAATGGTCTGTTTTCTCTTTCTCACAAAAAGACCGATACTTTCTAAATAATGCGTGTATAATTATCCATTCAGCGGCGTAGCTAAGGGAGTGATAATGAAGCTGGGAGTGGGGGGGGAGTAATACCTGACGGAGAAGAAAAAACAGAAAATATAGATAAGATAAATAACATAATTTCCAATGACGTAAGGATAGACTACCACTAATAATCCCTGATGGATGACTACATAATATTTATACCAAACAGATGGATTTTTCTTTTTTTATTCAGTGTAGGCTATAATCATATCCACCAGCAAGAATTTCGAATATGACAGTATTAACCTGGACTAGCGACCCTAGATGTATGAACTAGTAGTAATAAATTCATTTTCATGTTAGTTATAATTGCAGATGTATATGAGTTTTTGTTATTCTATTCATATAAGTTTGTCACTAAAAGAATGAATTTGTTAAATAGTATTAACTTTTACTTATATATATATATATATATATATATATATATATATATATATATATACAATATATATATATGTATATATATATATATATATATATATATATATATATATATATATGTATATATATGTGTGTGTGTGTGTGTGTGTGTGTGTGTGTGTGTGTGTGTGTGTGTGTGTGTGTGTTTATGTATGGCATTACTGTAACAGCCTAACACCTAAAAAAACGAATCTAAACTTACCAAGTAGTAGTACACATCATTCTATGATTTTTTTTCTTCTATGGCAATTTCTTCGCAAATTGACAATAACGGTAATAAAAAAAGTGTATAATCTAGGAAACGCAGCTTCCTTACGCCCCCGTCACCACGAAAAATGTCCAAAACTGGTTGAAAGCGACGAAAAATCGAACGGATTCGTAGCGTATGGCGTATGTGAGGGAAATCAAATGAGCCAATTAGATTTGCGCTGGAACGTGACATGACCAATCAGATATGAAATAGACCATCACGTGACAATAGACGCTTGGCCTATGAGACGGCGGTTGAAATTCAAAGCAGTGCCATCATGGCTAGGCGGTGTTTCGGGTGTGATGATAACTATCATCGAAATAACGACGCGAGTTTATTATACCCGCGAAATCACGGCGTACTGCCTGTGGAAGTACTGTGCCCGAACTGTAAGACACCGCGCCACTACAGAAAAGACACGACACCAGTCCATCACCAGTTCTTTGTCTAGGCTGCAAAACGACTCCTCCGCTGTCCGATAAGGAACGGCGGAGAACGACCACGATTCCGCCCCAACAACAACGACCTGGAAGACCCCGACGATCCCAGTGACAAAAAGCCTCAGCTAATGCTTGGCGTAAGGTGTGGGTAAAACTGTTAGCGGGTCTGGGCTCTCTCCTGCCGGAACAGATGAGGTGGCGAATTGCCCTATATCACCGGA
>NC_051388.1:55356347-55358847 GCF_015228065.2 Penaeus monodon | reverse complement strand
AGCGTGAAAGGTTCGAGTCCTGGTCAGGTATATATGTATACTTATACAATCTGGTCTATATTAATGCGATATTGCATTATTCAATCTTTCATATGTATTTATATACGTATGTACATATATACATACGTATATATGTACGTACACATATAGATCTTTGTTTGTGTATATATATAAATGTAGATCTTTGTTTATATAGATATGCATGTATGCATACACACATTTATACATATACATATTTATGTATATATATATATATCTGTGTGTGTGTGTGTGTGTATTTCATATATATATGTGTGTGTGTGTGTTGTGTATAAATAAATAAAAATATATATATATATATATAAATATATATTTTTTATATATATAATATATATATATATATGTGTGTGTGTGTGTGTGTGTGTGTGTGTGTGTGTGTGTGTGTGTGTGTGTGTGTGTGTGTGTGTGTGTGCACGCACACGCACACACTGAGACAACGAGAGATAACAGAAACCAACAAGTGAGTAGAATCCCTTACCTTCCGCTGACTGGTGAGCCTACACGTTTCCCCCTTAAAACTGCACCTGTCTTACGACTTATCTTCGCCACTCATACAAATAAATAAAAGCCAGATAGCAATAGAAACCTCATCTACCACATTCCAAAGCAAGTACAACCCATCTACCAACAGACACGAACATCTACACCGTCTTCAACCTCACCGATGAATGATAATCTTAACACAATACTCTAACACTCACAAGGCTACTCCACTGCCCATAATAGGACGCGTAACAGGAGGAGGCAGTGACCAGTTTCATAAGGGCGAGGTCATAGGCAGCAGGAGGGGCGTAGGCGTCCACAGTCGGGTCAGGGCCAGAATAGACGTACCCAGGGTCAAGGAAGAAGGAATAGAGAACGCAAGTATCGCCATCTGTTGGGAGTGTTGAACAGCTGGTGAATGTGTGCCTTCTCTGGCTCATGGAAATGTGTTATTTACTTGTAAACGTGTTCTTTTGTCGGCAGATCAACATTGGTGATAATAAATATCATCAGAGCGTTTAATGTTAACGCTATTTTTGTCATTGTTATCATTATTATTATTATCATTAATTTTATCATTATCATTGTTGCTTTCTTGATCATGATTATTTTTGTTATCATTATTATTATCATTGCAATTATCATTATCATTATAATTATTGTTATCATTATTGATACTATTATTACCATTGCTATTATTAATATTATCATTGCAATTGTCATAATTGTTATCATTAATATCTTTTTATTATCATTAATATTTTTGCTATTAATTATCGTTATCCTCGCTATTATTATTATTATCATTATTATTATTATTATTATTATTATTATTATTATTATTATTATTATATTATATATTACTATTATTATTATTATTTATTATTATTATTATATATATTATTATTATTATTATTTATTATCATTATTACTATTATCTATTACAATCATTATTATTATTATTATTATTATTATTATTACCATTATCGTTATTATTATTATCATCATCATCAGCATCAGCATCATCATCATCATCATCATCATCATCATCATCATCATCATCATCATTATTTATTATAATCATTATCATTATGACCATCATTATTATCAAGCTTTGTACCAACACTAAGACTATCGATTTTCCTTGTCAATGTTCATGTGTTTTTTATGAACTTACTCCGAAAGACGTAGAATTTGCAATTTGGATTCAATGCACACTTGATTGAACAGTAAACTTGCGGCACAGCTAGCTTGTTTGCAGGCACGGCGAACGTAGCTATTGAAGAACAGGAGGTGAAGGATGCATCATTCTGGGACATGATAACCTGAATGAAAACAAATGAATAACAGGAATATAAGATGAATAAATATATAAGCATGATACTTATCAATCATTCCCGCTTATTTTTTTTTAATGTTTCTGCGAGATCCATGCTACTCATCTTTCAACTAAACTATCGTGTAGCAGCAAAAATTAAAACTAAGATTGTTCCTCTAACCTTCTTGAACAAGGCCGTAGTAGACTGGACCCCAGACCAGGCTAGACACGCAACCAGGACTACATTCAGATATAAACGGCAGCCATTTCGCCAGGCAGCCATTGTTTTCTCTGATGTTTATGTCTTCTTCCAGACTGTGATAAAAGAAATAACTATAGAGTATGCAGCTGTATCTGAGTAAGATCCAGAGAGGTGTTTCATACCGGTTTCTATACGGGTTTTGGTGTCTCATACCGTTTGTTATACTGGTAATCCGTCTTCCTCATGCAGTGAATTGTAATGAATACCTAAGCGCAGCGCGTTTTTTCATGTAGCTTTCGTGCAAGTGGCATAATTCATGCCGTGGAAAAACGATTACAGTTTTGAACAGCTGAAAGGAAAATAAATATCGTATAAAGCGATATAAATATTTCAGTCACTGAAGTTAATGTGAACTTCACAATCATATATTTATCACCGATACTGGCAATTCAAAAAGA
>NC_051388.1:55342263-55346247 GCF_015228065.2 Penaeus monodon | reverse complement strand
TGTGTGTGGTGTGTGTGTGTGTGTGTGTGTATGTGTGTGTGTGTGTGTGTGTGCGTGCGTATTGTGTGTTTTGTGTATATATATAATTATATATATATATATATATATTATATATTTATATATATATATATATATATATATATATATATATGTATATATATATATATTATTTTATACATATATATATATATTATATATATATATACACACACAATAATAACATAATTATTGAGACAACCGGCAGTTTCTTACTATTTCCTAATATTATTTTCATACAGGGAATTAGTGTCCAGAAAATCCATTCTTAGCCTGAATCAGTGCAGCAACACGTCTTTGCATGCCTTGAATGTACCGGCACGCCTTTTCCCTTATTTCTGGGGTTTTATGCCATAACTTTATTAATCAATTTATTAATTTACTGAACTTTGTTAGTAAATTCTACTTGGTTTGTCTCGATTTTCATGTCTTTCCATAAGCATTTTATGGTAATTAAATCTTGTTTCTAGGCCAATCAAGCACTCAGATACCATTGTTATGCAGATGGGTTTATACACTTTTGGCCGTGTGGCAAGGAGCTCTACCATTATCTGGCAACCACTCACGAACGTCTATGAACGTCATGATATCCAAATTGATTCAGATTAACTTTTGTGATGCCTAATCTTAAAGTATTTATCTAAGTGATTACAGACCACATCATCATCTCGGTAGGGAATTTTAATTGTGCTGCCCGGCAGTCGGGGTGTTTCCTCTCCAAGATGTTTTTTTCTAACAAATTTTCGTCTGCCCATCAGTATTGTTACCGTAGACTCATCAGAGAGACAAACATGCAAATATGAATAAAAACTGAAGTTACGAGATGACTGAAAAATGTAAATCAAATCCTTATGGCCTCCATCACCAACATGACGTTTTTTTGTTTTTTTTTCAAACTCGCTGTTGAACCAAACACGAACATCATATTAAATGTAATATTCTGTAATTGACATATATTTTTTTCCATGCATGATTTACCTAGCAATGGAGTCAAAAGGAATATTTAAGTGAGCTTTACCTTTTTCAAATCCTCAGATACCTATTTCTTGTGAACCTTTGCCCAGGCTAATCGTTTCTTCCTCATGATTATGGTTGGTCCTGGTACCTTAGTTGGCCTGCTTGCTAGGTATCCCATCTCATTTAACTCTTATCTCACTATAGAGGCTTACACGCAACGCCATAGTTTCCCCACTCATTAGCCAGTTGCTTGGAGGACTATGTACCATCTTATTTAACCATATTTACAAGTATTCTGTCCTGTCTGTAGGAGGAGGCAGATTTCCTAACACCCTTCCCTCTTCAATTAAGTTCATAGTTTTTTTAATTTGTAATTTATATATATATAATATATATATATATATATAATATATATATATATATATATATATATTTATAGTATATATATATATATATATATATATATATATATATATATATATATATATATTATATATATATATATAATATATTAATATATATATATATATATATATTTTATATATATATATATATATAATATATATATAGGTATATATATATATATATATATATATATATATATATATATAAAATATATATATATATATATATATATAGGCACAAACACAGTAACGTGTACACGAAGATGAAAAAGAAAACGGTCACAGTAAAAAATAAAAATAAATCGTGACGTTTCGAATCCTCACGAGTTCCTCTTCAGACGAATTATAACCAAAATGATTTATTTTAGTTTATTATTCGCCTGAAGATGAATTCGTGAAGACTTCGAAACTATGTATATATATATATATATATATATATATATATATATATATTGTTACGCCGGTCCGCCTCGTCTCTCTGCCACCAACACAAGGCAGGCTAGGCAGACGGCGTGTTATATACAGGGTCGTGAACACTGAACAGCTCCAAGAGGCACCAAGCACCACAGCGTCCCAGAACACCACGAGAGGAAACGCCCAGTGGCGAGGCAGGGCACGAAATAAACACAGAATGACAGTCTTTCCTTTATTAACACAAGTTATTTACCCGTACACTTTTCTATAGGCACAATACAGGGGGAAACCAGCATGTCACACTGCACGATACAGCTTATAACAGGGCAACACAAAGTATATATCAGGTCACAAGGGCACACACGAGGTCTTCACAGGAGCAGCACCCAACTCCGTCTCTCCGCTTGTTCCTCCGCTCCTCCGCTCACAGCCAGCTGCGTCATGTTTGCCCAGGTCCCTTCATGTTAACACATGCCCAGGTCATCCTTTTCATGTTAACACATGTTTCGCACAGAGACAAAGACCCACTGGCGTAGCACTATCCCCCCCTATCAAGCAGACGACCGTCTGCTCTGACATACCTAAACCTGAAACAAACTACAGAAAATTTAAATAAAATCAGTTCTCAGAAACACAAAAATCTTTCATCCAGCGCGGCTTTCTTCGCTCTCGCTGGGGTCTCTCTGGAGGAGGTGTGGGCGGCGGTAGATTGGCAGTGGCACCCAGAGGGGAGTCTTCTGCCCCAAGACCTGGCTCATGGTCACCATTAACGTCTGTTGCATCGCCCTCACCGTCCAAATGCTCGTCCTCATCTCGGTCAGCGTCTGCCACGTCCTCATCGCCGCTACTGGGGCTAACGTCATCTTCTTTTTCACCATGGCCCCAGGAGTAGCTTCCTGGCCCATGGTAACGCCACAGCCGGTGCGCCAAGTCCTCGAGGAAGTCAGGCAACGGCCCCACACCAACCAACTCCTTGCTCCCCGACGACTCTTCTAGACGCTCCACTTCCTCACAAGTACCCAGCTTTGCACCAACTGGCACCTTCTGGGCCTTATCAGAGAAGTTAGCTACCAACACTGTAACTAACCCCTCCCCTGGTCCAACAAGGCTCCGCCCAACCGCTACGCCATCAGCCAGCTGCAGGTTTTGCAGGCCCTCTGCTCCACGCATCACTCTTGACAGTCGACACCGGCTTCTAGACTCTGTCCTGGGGGCAAGGTGCAGTCGCTCAGCTGTAACTACCTCTGCACAGCCAACCTCTGGAAGCAAGGGCACATCTTCACCGTGCACCCTCACCAGCTTCCGTCCAAGATCGACACACGCCTTACTCTGCATCAGATAGTCAAGGCCCAGCAAGCAGTGCTCGTCCAGATCGGCCACATACACCGGCAGCCGCTGCACCGTGCTGCCCACGCCAATACAAGCCTCCACTGGCCCCTTGAGCTGCACACAATGCCCCGTGACACCACACAGTCTCTGTGGTGCGTCTAGAAGTCGCATAGTGGCCAACATATCAGGCCGCACTAGGGTCTTCTCAGCCCCAGTGTCCACTGTCAGGCGGCATGGCTTCCCATCTATTGAGCCCTCCACCTGCATCATGCTGGTTCGACGGCAGCTTATCCAAGTTGGGGCCCGGGAACCGAGGACGGCTGGGTTTTGGCCCCCTGCTCCAGCCTGTCCGAGTTTTCCGCCTGTACCACTTCCTTAGCCTTAGGACATGCACTTGAATGGTGATCATACCTGCCACAGTTCTTGCAGCACTTCTGGAAGGCATCAGATTCCGTCCGGTTGAGAGGACGTGTTCTCCGCTCCCTCCGACACCGACTACGTCTGTGCCCTTCCTTACCGCAGCCCCAACACAAGCCTTGGAAAATGCTCGGGCTCACCTTCCTCAATGCTATCTTCTCCACTTTAGCCTTCCGGCCCCGGAGGTCACGGCGGGGCTGAGCAGCTGGCCCTAGGCCACTGGTTGCCTTCAGGAAGGCCTCGAACTCCAAGGCCCTCGCCAGCGCCACCTGCTTGACGTAGATTTGCAGCTGCTGGTCCTGCAAAGCGTCAACAAAGAAATCACGGGCCAGGACCACGATCATCTCTTCCGCAGCCGCAGGGTACGACCTCCTTACCAGCGCCTCCACATCCTGCGCCAGCTGGGACAGTGTCTCGCCACGCTCAC
>NC_051388.1:55299763-55302263 GCF_015228065.2 Penaeus monodon | reverse complement strand
ATGGACAGGTGGAAAGCAGGCGACATACACGGACTTTTTAAAGAGGCCGAAGCTCTTCAACACAGAAACAGGAAAAAAATTGCAAGGAAGAGGGAAGTAGATAAGTGTAGGAGATTCGCTATATGATGCAACATGGCAAAGTGGCAAGGGCAGTTCGGCTTCTATCACCACACGAAAGTTCAGGGCCCCTACCTCTGGACGAAAACACACGCCAGATTCGGAAATGCAGCAAACGATTTATGTAAAGCCATAGCAGACCTAGCGAGAAAGCTAGCCACAGAAGACTGCCAACATATAGAGGCATTAACAGCTTGCCGTCTCAATGTACCTAATAAAAGACCAGGGTGCCGACCAATTGGAATTGGAGAGGTCCTGAGGAGAATAATTAGCAAAGCCATTATGGAAGTTGTTGGAGAAGACATCAAAACAGCAGTGGGCAATCTCCAGGTGTGCGTAGGTCAACAGGCGGGATGTGAAGCGGCCATCCATGCCCTGCGCAAAATATATGAGAAGCCCGACTGCGAAGCGGTACTGATGGTGGATGCTGCGAATGCCTTCATCAACATCAACAGACAAGCCACCATACAAAATACCAGAGTCAAGTGCCCAAGCTTTGCTCAATACATAATCAACACATACAGCAAACCGGCAAAGCTATACATAAGCAACACAATGACAAACACCAGTGAAGTGATGGTATCAGCTGAGGGAACAACACAAGGCGACCCCGTGGCAATGGCAATGTATGCAATCGGCCTGCTTAGGCTGCAAGATCATCTAAAACACAGCAGAACAAGCGTAAAGCAGGTTGCATACGCTGACGAGCTAACAGGAGACGGGAAGATAAAGGGCCTTCAAAGGTGGTGGGAAATAGTTAAAAACCATGGCCGTCCAAAAGGCTATTACCCTAACGCAAACAAATCAGTTCTTATTGTTAAACCTGGACATCTCGACACTGCCAAGGAAATTTTCCGAGACACAGATATCAGCATAAAAGCAGCTGGAGAGAAACACCTCGGGCACAACAGCGGCCAAGGGGGAATATGTGAGGTCTCAGGTGAGCGAGTGGACAAACCAGCTGAAAACGCTCGCACACATCGCTAAATCGGAACCGCACTCAGCATACACCGCATTCATTTTCGGTGTAAAAAAATAGATGGAACTTCCTGATGCGAACAGTTCCTAATATCGAATACCTTCTTGAGCCCCTGGAGGAAACAATTAGAAAGGATTTCATACCAGCACTTTCAGGAAATAGAAACCCAACAGACCTAGAAAGGTCAATCCTTGAGCTGTCGCCAAGATTAGGAGGTCTCGGAATCATAAATCCAAGCAAAACGGCCAACATGGAATTTCGAAACTCCACCAAGCTCACAGCCAAACTGACACAAGCAATCATATCATAAGACACAGACACAAGGACAGACATGAGGGAGCAACAAGGAATTAAAAGAGAAATCACAAGAGTAAGAGAAACCAAACAGAAAACTGAATTGCAAGAAACAATCTCGCAATTATCAGAGCAAATGAAAAGAAAAATGGAAATGCCACGGGAAATCGGTGCCTCAAACTGGCTAACAACGCTGCCAATCAAATCAAAGGGTTTTAGCCTGAACAAGCAGGAGTTTATAGATTCCATCTGCTTACGATTTGGCTGGTCAATAGAGGGCGTCCAGCAGCACTGCACCTGCGGCTTCGATCCTAACCACGCCATGACATGCAAAACGGGGGGATTCGTCTGCATGCGCCATGACTAAGTGAGAGACTTAACGGTGGAAATGCTCGGCGAGGTATGCCGCGACGTTAGAGTTGAGCCAACTCTCATATCCACGACGGGACGAAACTTCGCACTGCTGTCAACAAACAGCACAGACGAAGCCCGCTTGGATGTGAGTGCAAGAGGATTCTGGGTAAGAGGACAGCGAGCATTTTTCGACATCCGAATATTAAACCCAATGGCTCCAAGCAATCACTCTCAGGAACTTAAGACAGCCCACAAAAACACGAAAATGAAAAGATTAGGGAATACGGAGAACGGATTCGGGAAGTGGAACAGGGCACCTTCACGCCCCTAGTCTTCACCACAGAAGGAGGAATGGCACCAAGAGCCGTCACCTTTTATTCTTGCCTCGCACAGCAGCTTGCGGAAAGAAAACAACAACAAAAAAGCTGCGTCGTGGCGTGGATAAGATGCCGGCTGGCCTTTTCGTTGCTGCGATCATCCCTACTCTGCCTCAGAGGAACAAGAAGTACACTAGGATTAAGGACTTAGACATAGAACAAACGGTAGTAGAGAGTAGGATAGAAAGAAATGTAAACTAAATATTGTATATACTCTGTTTTTAAGAATAAAGAGATTAAACGAAATCAACGAAGTAGGTTGTCGACCACAGCCATTGGCGAGGACGGGGCCAATGGACTGTATTGTGAAATAGTCCAGAATATATTTCACAATACAGTTCCCTACTATATATCATATCGCAAATTTGAGATGCAGGGA
>NC_051388.1:55259763-55262263 GCF_015228065.2 Penaeus monodon | reverse complement strand
CTCGTGGAACTCAACTTGGCCTACAATAGGATCCACAACATTCCCGCATCAGTATTTCTCCACCTCCAGTCCCTTGAACGTCTGGACCTCACAGGGAATCGCATTTCAACTGTGAATCCCGGAGCTTTTGTAGGCCTTTCGAACCTCAAACATCTGGTAATAGCAGACAATTTCCTTTCCAGAATACCCGCTGCAGCCTTCCAGAGCTTGGTGTCTCTCCTGACACTGAATCTGGACCAGAATCCCCTCGTCAAAATCAAACCGATGGACTTCTCCAACCTCAGCGTGACCAAAATCAGCCTTTGCCAAATGCCTAAGCTGGAAATCATTGATTCTAAAGGGTTTTATGACCTTGCTAACATAACTACAATAAAGGTCACTCACAACAGTAAACTTGCGTATGTGGATTCTTTTGCCTTCGTGAATGTAGAAACACTGAAGGACCTGCAGCTCCATAATAATAACCTTAGAGGAATAGAGAAAGAAATTGTAGACATTTTACCTGAAGGAGTTCAAGTGTCTCTGTACAACAATCCTTTACATTGTGACTGCAATGGGCGATGGCTTCGTCAGTTGATGGATGAAAGGGATAATGGTAGTGTAATTTTAGTGGAACCTGAGCATCTTACCTGTAGTAGCCCCCCTCCATTTGCTTATAAGCTTCTGAAAGATATTTTTCCAACAAATCTTCCAAAAACCTGTCTTCCAGTTGTGCTCAATTTAACACAGACACACTCTGTAGTTAGAGAAGTTGGTGAAAAACAAGTATTGGAATGTCGTGCACTTGGTTCCCCGCGACCCCAATTGCGGTGGATTTTGCCTGACGGTTCGCTGGTCAATTCCACCCTGAACGAGGTTCGGCGACGGTTCTTCCCTCCTGGAACCCTCGTGTACTACCACCTGAAGCCAAGGGACGGCGGCTCGTACACCTGCGTGGCCGAGAACTCCGTCGGCGAGACCAGGAGCTCTCTCACCCTCAACGTCACTGGCATCGACATCCACCTATTCCCCAAACATGTGTCGTCGACCCTTGTGACCCTTATCTGGAATGGAACAGAATGTCGAGCGTTCCCCTCGTACAAGATTATCTTCAATCGAATCGACGCCAACGGGATGGACGTCGGGGAGAGGAGATCCAGGAATGCAAGTCCCACCAGAAAGGTCTTCTCCATCACAGGTCTCCATCCAGACTCCACCTACCGCTTCTGCATCGGCTACGAAGACGCAAATGGCTACTGGCTTCAGATTTCTTGCTGCATTGCGAACACTGAGGATTTAGAGTACAGGAAGCAGGGACTTTCTCGGATTTCCAGCGTGGCTGTCGCTGCGGTGGTGGTCCTTTTACTGGCGGCGACTGTGCTCGGCCATCTGGTATCGTTGGCGGTCAGGAAATATCGCCAGAGAGCGTACCAGGCAACGGATAAAGTTGGCGAGGACTCCAGCATCCCCCTGGATAACCTATACCGCCCTCTCCTCATGGGTTCTGACGATAGGAAGACCTGATGAGAGGGTATCAAATGGCTACACAGCAAGGGCATGTAAGAGAGCGGATTCGCTTGTGAAGTCGGAGCTACAGGGAAGTCACACACACACGCACACGCACGCACACACACACACACACACACACACACACACACACACACACACACACACACACACACACACACACACACACACACACACACACACATACACACACACACACACACACACACACGTGCGCGCGCGCTAACTAAACGCAAAGAAACACAATAGAAATATACTGTAAAATCATACATACATTTGTCCATGCCATAACATAGTAATTCAGATGTGTGGTTGCATTTCCGGCCATTTTGCATTTGTTTATAATATTGCAAGTTTTTAGAATAAAAGTATGAATATCGGAATATTTTTTTTTATTTTACCACGATGTAAAGACAATTTGTGAATAACAAAGAGAAACAAATAAGTGAATTAGGTAAATAACAGAAAAAAAAATGAATAGACTAATTTTCTGCTATTCAACACCAACACAAAAAAGGTAAAGTGAAGGTACTAAAAAGGCATCAAAAGAATCAATCAGTTGGGATTATTGTGATTGTGTGATGATTAAAATTCCACCGCAGTTAATGAAACTATTTGATGAATTACTGGCATTCTTTTGTTGTTTGGTTAAAGTCATCGACGCACATGCGCACACACATATTTAAATTTACGTGTTTGTATGTATTGCGTGTGTGTGTGTGTGTGTCTGTATACTTTTATCTGTTTGAAGGAAAATAAAAACATACATGGTTCTTTATATGCTGCATATCAGACCAAATGATATAAACATATATCGTTTGATGGCAAAAAGGAAAAGATGTAATTTCCTTTTTTTTGATTTAAGAAAAAAACTTGAAACGACTGTATGATGATATATGAGAAAAGTTGAAATGAAATGAGAAGTTATGAGAAGTTTCTCAATTTCCGTCAAGATAAAAAAAAAGAAAAGAAATACTCTTCAAATTAGGCCTGC
>NC_051388.1:55247263-55249763 GCF_015228065.2 Penaeus monodon | reverse complement strand
GCTCTCGCTCACTTACTCACTCACTCATTCACTCACACACTACGTACTATCAAAGACACGCATAGACTATACATAGATGAATCAATTCTAAGACCTGCTCCTGAGTAGCTAGAAGCATCACGTACCTGCCCCCCCCCCCCCCCCCAACTCTCCTGCTAGTAGTACATTCCGACTAAAAGCCTTGGAATTTGACACTACACCCCCCCCCCCACCCTCCCTCTCCCCCATTCATCACTTTCCTCTTCCCACTTTTCGCTTTTAAAATCATCTTTTATTTCCCCTAGAATATCCTATTATTTTCAGAAAGAAGATAAACTGTGAAATGGATGCGTTGTCTGTACCCGGATCTGTCATGAAAATAAACATGAAGATAAACAGATGAAAATAGAATAGCCACGGCAGTTATATATATATATATATATATATATATATATATATATATATATATATATATATATATATATATATATATATATATATATCACTGTCTATAAACGAGCAAACTAGATAAATGGCGTGTAACTGTCTTGATAAAAGTAAAGATAAGGATATCGACAAGGACATGGTAAAGAATGGCAACAATGATAAAAAGAAAAAAAAAATAGTGGATCTAATAAGTTTGATAATGTATATAAAGTTCCTGAAACTATGTTAAATATTATAAAAATTGAACAACAGGAAAAGCATGAGTAACAACAACAACGACAACAACAACAACAATAGCAACAGCATCATAATCAACAGCTACAAACGAATATAAATGGAAATAAACAAAAAATGTAAACCCGCACGCGTGTGTGTGTGTGCTCCTTGTTAGCATATATGCACATCAAAATATGTTTTTGAAAAATGTATGATACATAAAAACGAAATGAAGCCCTGGTCAATACTGTATTTCACTGATTTTATGAATAGCGTTCGCAATATACCAATTATATTCATAAGTTACATGCTTTGTTCGTGTTTTCATATATTCAGTTTGTTTTGAGAGACACTGCATGCATGAAACGGAGAGCAGCATTTGTCATAGAGCATTTCAAAGGCTTTTTAGATACAATGGACACTTCAGAATGGCCATATTATTTTTCCAATCACATCCACAATGACCCGGTCGATTTTAAACTTTTTTTTTTTTTTTTTTTTTTTTTTTTGTACCGGATGAAACAAATACAGATAAAATGCGTTTGGTGGCATCATTGCCCATGTAAATTGCAAAGATTATTTTTAATTCAGGCAGTTTAATTCTCTGGAACTTTTAACAATTATTTGTTGAAGGTAATGCGCGATTAAGGCTTAATTTTTGAATTATATGTAAATGGAATTGGTCCGAATAACGTAATGAGGGTAGATAACAAAACAAAAATCTGAAATGACAGAAGAAAAAATGCTGAAAAATATAAGTACATAGATAGATGGAGAGAGAGATTTATGTTCAGAACATATATAAAATTCCACGAATGAATAACAGACCTGAGTATACACAGTTATACATACACTGACCAGTTACGCACACACTCAGACACACACACACACACACACACACACACACACACACACACACACACACACACACACACACACACACACACACACACACACACACACACACATACACACACAAACATACATCTATATACATACGTGTGTGTGTGTGTGTGTGTGTGTGTGTGTGTGTGTGTGTGTGTGTGTGTCTGTGTGTGTGTGTTCAAAATCATTAATCAAACTGAAAATCTTTTTTATTTCTTTACAGTACTACAAAGACGTTTTTTCATTCCATAGTTTAACCCCCCCCCCCCCCCCCCCCACACACACACACGCACGCGCACACACACACACACACATATCTGCGTGTGTGAGTTAAACTTTTGAATAAGAAAAACTCTGTAGAATTCTTAAGAAATAAATCAGACAGAATTTGATAAGAGCTTTTTAAAACTGAAGAATGAGCATATGCAATTGAATATCTGTAAAATCCTTTCATACCTTGACATTTATTGATCTACTTCCTCTTATATCTTGGAAGAAGGTATGAGAGGAATCAAGTTTATTGATTTAGAAATGGGTTATATAAAAGAGATGAAAAGGCAGAAGAAGAAGAAGAAGAAGAAGCAGAAGTAGAAGAAAATGTTTAGGTATACATATACAATATTTATTCGTTGATTTCTTTAAATAATTGTCTTTTAGAGATATTAAATTATTTAGTATGATCATCATTCTATGATAAGCCTGACAGAATGTAAAGGAAAGGGATATTTTCATTCCACACAGATTTCAAGTATTGCCGAGTTGATCTGGCAGTTCCGTGTCGATAAATATTTTACATACATGACATATATATACATTTTCGTATCAATGGCCAGTCGAAAAATACGGTCCAGGAATATCAACCTCGGAGAAAACGATTGTTGCAACATGAAACCTGCGTGAGAAATTGGTTTCCAACCTTTCGTCTCGCACCGTTTATTGAAAACTTCTGCAACATTGAGCTTGCAGTGCCATG
>NC_051388.1:55232263-55239763 GCF_015228065.2 Penaeus monodon | reverse complement strand
GGGTGAGCTGGATACAAGCAAGGCACCTTTTGTGAGAGTTCTGGTTTCTTCCCTGTCTTTATTTTAGTTTCAAGTTCATATTTTGGAAGATCGTGAATATATAATTGGTGTATTTTTTGTTTTTGTTTTGTTTTATTGTTCCGTTGTTAGTAAGTCCTTTGGTAAATGTTATATAGTCTTCTCTGATACATTGTTTGTATTTATAGGAGTTTTGTGTGGACGATGACAACAGATTGTGGCTAAAGTCTCTTCTAACACAGTTAATGTGTCGTGATTGCTAGCTGTCGTAGGACAACAGCAGTTCTTAGAAATTCCAAGTAATATTATTCTCATTCCATATACGTATGTCCACAAACGCACGCACACACACACACACATACACACACACACACAAACGCACACACACACAAACGCACGCACACACAAACGCACACACACACACACACACACACACACACACACACACACACACACACACACACATATATATATATATATATATATATATATATATATATATATATATATATATATATATATATATACGCACGCGCGCGCGAGCATATTTATTAAAACGTTTTGCAAATCATAAAAAACAGGTAAATACCTTTTGCCTAAGAACTTCCCCTTCCTTGTAGTCAAAAATCGTGGCCACTGATAGCCAAGGCAATCAAATAACGCATAGTAAACGACTCTACTTTAGCCTCAGTTTAACTGTACAAAAAAATGAGATAACAGCAGTAAGGGGATTTGCTTCAGGTTAGAGCTTAGGGATTCTTATAGAGGTTTAATTCCAGAGCTTAAACGACAATGAAATATTGATAAATAAAGATAGAATGATAATGTTTATAATGATAATGAGGGTGATGGTGGGGATGACTTTGATGATGGTTATGATTATGAAGATGATGATTATGATGATGGTGATGATGAAGATGACGATGGAAATGGAGATGAAGATGAAGATGGCAATGAAGGTGGAGATGGAGATGAAGATGAAGATGACGATAACGATGATGATGAAGATGAAGATGACAATGATGACGAAGATGACGATGGTGATGATGGAGATAAACATGAAAATGATAACGATGACGAGGATGACGATGAAGATGGCGATGGTGGTGTTGATGATAACGATGACGATGATGATGAACAAACTTAAGAACAAAGTTTTTCAAAATCTTTCGCCTCACATCCATATCCATCGTGAATGCTGTTGTATCTAAGATTTTCATTTGTTGCCTTTTGACCACACTTCGCGCTCTTTTCACGTCAAACATTTGCTCTTTGAATTTACTTTCAAAGGAATATGTTTCTTTCGCTATTTTCGTCGTAAAACTGCACCACGTCAATTTAAATCATTGCGTTTATTTGTTCCCATTATATATATATATATATATATATATATATATATATATATATATATATATATATATATATATATATATATATTTTTTTTTTTTTTTTTTTTTTTTTTTTTTTTTTTTTTTTTTTTACTCGGAAATTTACCGGTGGCAACTGTATCTCCTTATATTATTCAACATTTGTATTTGCGATAAAACAGACTGCTATGCAAATAAAGGTATTTTTCAACGCGCTGAAGCATGAGTGCAATTTGCCCATTTTCCTCGTCTAGGTGTTTTAACTTACTAGAGAGGTGAGTTTCCTACTTTTAAATTTATTTATTTATTTATTTATTCATTCATTTATTACTACTAACTTTTTTTTTTTTTTTTTTCAGTTCTTTTCCTCTATATGTCTCTGCCCGCTTTTTGTTTCTGCTTTTCTCAAATTCATATTTTCATCTTCTACCACTTTCATTTGCCAACCGCATTTATTTTGCTTTTTTAACTCGTATTTTCTTCTACCACTTTATTCGTATTTTTCTTCTACCAGTTTCATTTACCACCCGCATTTATTGACAATGGTAATGAAGAGGTGAAGAATAGAAAAGTAGAGAAAGTAAAAAGAAAAAAAAATCCAGTAGAAAAAGTTTAAATAAAATAAAAATCTCTTTATAGAACCCCGGTGCTTAAAACTTTCAGAATGTCAGCTGCTTAGAAGTAATAATAATAATTAAAAAAAGTTACCACCCGCATTTATTTATTTTTTCGTATTTTCTTCTACCACTTTCATTTGCCATCCGTACTTATTTTGCTTTTTTTCGTATTTTTTCTACCACTTTCAATTACCAACTGCATTTCTTTTGCTTTTTCTTAATTCGTATTTTCTTCTACCACTTTCATTTGCCATCCGCATTTATTTTGCTCTGACCTCTCAAGTGTGTTCAACTATTTATGCAGTATTCGTGTTCACCCTCGTCTCAGATCTCTTGACTTCACGTACCCTCTGCATGACTTACTGCTGTACCATCTGCTGATCTCTCTCTCTCTCCTCTCTCTCTCTCATTTAGAGAGAGAGAGAGAGAGAGAGAGAGAGAGAGAGAGAGAGAGAGAGAGAGAGAGAGAGAGAGAGGAGAGGGAGGAGAGGAAAGGAGAGGAGAGGAGAGGAGAGGAGAGGAGAGGAGATAGAGAGAGGGGGGGAGGGAGTTAGAGAGAGAGAGAGAGAGAGAGAGAGAGAGAGAGAGGATGCCGACAGGGGAAGGCAAAGAGAGAGAGAGAGAGAGAGAGAGAGAGAGAGAGAGAGAAAAAGTCAAGTCAAAGTCAAAACACTTTATTCCATTAAATTACAATGGTTATTCTTTACATAAATACATTTATTTTCCATCTGTGTATTTAAGAGGTGTTTTTTTTTAATTTCGTTTTAAAATTAAAGACCTGTTAATGTCTCTTATATTATCTGGTATCATCTTCCATATCTTGGGTCCACGTATTTCCATTTGACGTGCCCCTGTATAGGTATTCGATCTCTTAACAAAAAGGGAATTTACTTGACGTGTCTGGACACCTGATATGTTCCCTACGGTTTGTAAAGGCATTAACCATTTTGGATAATTCCCATGAATGATTTTGTAAATGAATACACATGTGTCATAGCTGCATTTAGAATTGACTTTTAACCATTTCAATTTTTTTATATGTGGGTGATGGGGATCAAGTTTACTGTATTACCTAGTGCTACTCTGGCAGCAAATTTTTTGTAATTTTTTCATTTTTTTGCATCTGGGTCTTGTTTAGCCGATCCCCAAAGGGTTTGAACAATAGTTATTATGCTTAGAGCTAGAGTTTGCAAAACCCATGATTCTAGTTTCAGTAGTGTTTTTGATTTCTTATGTGATTAAGATATTCAGGTACCCACTACCTTCCTGTGTATTTTGTCAACGTGTGGCTCAATTCATGAAGCTGCCCTAAGTGTACTCCTAGATTATTCACTGAAGTGCTTCGGTTTAATAGAGCAGCCTTCAAATTCTATGATTGTGTCATTGGGAATTCTAGCTATTTTTCTGCCGACTACCTATGAATATACATTGAGTTTTATGTGGGTTTAGTTTAAGGCATTTGTGTCAAAATATAATTTTGCTTTTTAAAGAGTATGTTGAGGTTTTCTTATTAACGTGTTTAGGTTGTTTACTGAGTCACTATGAAGAAACTGTGAATAAATCGGCGTACTGCACTAAAAGACATTTTAGGGGCTATTGTTGATAAATCATTTATGAAAATTGAAAATAGGATCGGACCAAAAATAGACCTTGCGGAACACCAAAAGGTACTTGTTTTTTTGATGAAAATATCATTATTGATTCTTACCGATTGGGTCCTTGTACTAAATAACTTTTAAACCAAAGGTACAATTTTTTTATTTTTCTAATTTGTTAGGAGATATCATGGTTGACACTATCAAAAGCCTTAGAAAGGTCGCATAATGTGAGAAAATTTTAAACCTGATTTTTGTCTATGTTATTATAAATTTCATTAGTAATTTGCGGTAAGCTGTTTCCGTAGATAACCTATTTCTAAAACCTTTTGGGTGTTTTAGATAATAAGTCATTGGCCTCCAGGAAACTCGTCAGTTGTTTTTTGCTAAAATTTTTTCAAGAATTTTGGATAAATAGGGAGTATAGTATAGGCAATAATTTATTGACATCGCTATATCCCCCGATTTAAAAATTGGTGTTACTATACCAAATTTTTTCCAAAAGCGACGGAAAGACCCAGTAACAAGAGAGGTGTTAATAATGACCGTCAGATAATGTACAGTTGCAGGTAGACTATCTCTGATAAAGCGCAAAGCAATGCCGTCTGCTCCTACAGCATTTGTTTCGCGAAGATTTTTTTTATTACTAAGATGATTGTTTCTATGTTCACGGGTTTGTGGTCTGAAAAAATTAGTTTTGTAGCCTTGCCCGATCTATGTTTTGTTTAATTTAAAGAAGCATTGTTTGCTCATAAGTTAGTTTTCCAATTTTGAAAAAAATCATTAAATGGTCGGTTTTTTTTGTATGGGCCTTATGCAATCATTAGTTAGGTGCTTTTTGTGAGGCACTAGTTTTTTTTAACAATTTTCCTTTTTTTATTAGAGTTGTCCTTATATTCTGTGAATTTATTTATGAAATAATTTCTTTTTGCACGTTGAATTAGCAATAATACATTTTTCTTTTTGACTTTATAATCTACCTGAAGGCGGCCTCATTTCGTTACTTTTAAAGGGGTTGGTGGGCATTGTTTCTATCGCGAATGGCTCTCTGAATGTCGTCCATTTATCCATGGAGCAGGAGGACGTCTGACGGTTCGTGTTACGTAGGGAGCCAGTGCATCATGCTGCTTTTAATAACTTCTCTAAGGATAGTTACTTGGTCGTTTACATTATCTCAGTGAAATATTTGATAGAGTAACTTTCTTTAGACAAGATAAGCTCGCAGAAAGATTGAGGGTTATAGTGTTTGAAATCGCGAAAAGTTTTTATTACTGGGGGTCGCTTTGTTTTCTTTATATTTAACTTTATCGTGATAAGTTCATGGTCAGCAACATGACACAGGGTGACATCGAAGTGAATAATGATGTCTATCTGTTAGTTATTATTAAATCCAACAGAGAAGAGGTGTTTTTTTGTAATTCGTGTAGGGTTATCTATATTTGTTCAAATTTATTTTTCTTAATCATCTTAGCTAACTTAGCATTAGATTTTGTTAAATCATCATTCCAGGTCGCCTAAGATGAAAGCGGTTTCTGTTTTAAAAAAAAATTTCTCTAAACACCTTTTCAAAGTATTCAAAAGATTCATAGTAGCATGGGGGGGCCTATAGAAAGCGCCAATAATAAAAAAAGGAAGCATGTTGCTTTGTACGGTAACCCAGACATCTTCTACAGCAGTATTGCTAACTGCTGTAGCAGATATCCTGTTTGCCCTTTAGGGTATCCCGTACTATATTACATAAATCCCCCCTCCCCGCCCTGGGATCCATCTATAAACTTTAAAATTTGGAATATTAATGAATAATTACTGGTCCCTTTCCTGGTGGAGCCATGTTACCTTATGCATAAAATGTCTATGGTTTCTCTCCTCAACTAGCATTTTTAAATTTTCCCCAAAATGTCCGAGGAGAGATTGAGAATTTATATGCTCTATTTTTAGGACATTATGCGATCTGGTCACTGGTAATGCTGACGGCGTTGCCTTGTCAAACATTCTGATCGCGCTTGTACTTGTTTCTGTTTAAGAACACTTTAACATTGTCAGGAAAACTCAGAAAATCTATAAACAGATCGGGCTTTATGTCCTTTTCCCCCTTTCAGACACTGTGAAGCTGGCGTAGTAGTCATGTGTCCCTCACTGTCTTATGGGCTTTCACACTTGAATGTTTTCAAACTTTTCAGATAAATGTTGTTCAATGTCCCTCTTCGTTTTTGTCTGGGTGACAACTGGGTTTTGTAGAGGGAGACTGGGGTTTGGACGATCTGCTCCCCTCAACGGCTTTGGTGTTTTTGGTTTTCCCCTGTCTTTTTTCCCCCTGGTTTCTTGATATTACTTTTGGTGTAACCGTCTTCAATCAACATCTTGTGTAGACTTCGTTCGTTCTGCATAGTTTTTTAATGATGACTGGTGACACTGCTGGAGAGGGGGGGGCATCGGTAGGGGGGGTAGCCCCTTCCACCTGCTGCTGAGCTGTTTCCTCCCAGAGGCGGGTGGGGTCGAGTGGTTCAATTTGCTTGTTATTCTTATTGTTCTGTTTTTTCTAAAGCTCCGTTTTGGGTGTTACTTGTGTGAAGCTTCAACCTTGGTCTTCTTTGGTGTTTGGTTTTCGGTCTGACGGCGGGAGGGGTCTTAGTTTTACTTGGGGGAGGCGGGGAGTCCCCGTGTGTCCGGGGTCTGCTGGCTAGGAGCGCCGGTTGAGGGGCTCGTGGATGGCTCAGCAGAGTTGAAGGTCGGCGAGTCAGCAAGGGCGTGAGGCAGCTGGCTGGCCGCCGGGGAGCGAGAGAGGGGGGGAGGGTTTTGGGGGGGAAGGATTGCCGGTCGTGGGTATGGGCTTTGGGGGGTGGTGGAGGAGGGGTTTGGGGTGGAGGTAGGGGTGTTTGACTGGGGGAGGAGATGTGAAAGGAAGGTTTCGTAGGTGGTCTGATCACGGGTGGGGTATGGGAGGTAGGGGGTTCCCCGTGTGACCGATATGTCCCTGCTTGCTTTTGCTCTATAATTTTTTTTAATGGACAATTGCTGTTCGGAGAACATTCCGATCAGCAAGTCAATTTTGTTCTCGATCAAATTTTGATCATGAAGGAGGGCCCCCTTACAGGTCTGTGTTTCTTGGTCTGTACTCTTTTGGGAAAAAATTTTAAAAAAAGGAGTAGAAATACCTGATTTCTTAGGCGGTGACCATCTGTTGGGGAGTTCCGTTGTAGTTGTTGCGAAAAACTACGGTTTTGATTATCGACACACTGATCATCATTGTGTGCACGATAACGTTTTTTTCATTTCCCTTTTTTGTCCCGTGTCCCTATTCCTGGGTTTTCCGGGGGTCTGATAAACTGATTCAATGTTATGGGCTTGTTTGATTTCAGCCGGCCTGTAATATTTTTTGATTTGATCGTAATGACCGACCCTTGCCCAAGACTTTTTTTTGTAGCCCGAACACAGAATTGTGTTCAGCACTATTGTTAACACTGCCGAACTGATAATTGCTTTATCAAACTGATTTCCACTGTTTGCACTGTATCACTGCTGTTATTGCTAAGGGCCCCTCACCCTGGTGCCAGGGGCAGCCTTGACCCTGGCTGCCATGGGGGGGCCATCCTCGTGGGCGGGGAGGCAGCTCTGACCCACGCTGCCGGGGGCCCATTCCTAGGGCTGAGGTCCCGGTACCCTGGAGGGGGCACGTTTACCCTGAGCCAAGTGTCCCCTTTCTCTCTGGGTAAGAGCTCGTGCTAGCTGCCCGAGGGAAAAACCAGGAGGCCCCCTGGTTGGCCCCTTCAAACCCGGGGGGAGGGGTCAGATTACCCTCTGACACTGCGGGACCATGAGAAGGCATGGTTTGCTGAGTTGCGGGGCTGCGGCGGAGAGGAGCAAAAACACGTCCGATCACCACGGCGGCTAGACTCAGAGAGA
>NC_051388.1:55189763-55192263 GCF_015228065.2 Penaeus monodon | reverse complement strand
ATCATTATTAGCATCTACAGCAAGTGTACCATGTACAAGCTCTGGGAATATATTAGCCCATGATTATTTGAAATTTGCTGTTTATTAATGTACATAGCGTGAAACAGCTCTGCAGTGTATTCACACATTCTCATAAACACACAACATAATGTGTGTTTATGTACATAATGTACAAACACACAACTACATAAATGTATCTTTTTGGTAAACTTTAATTGGATCGACTTTAAGTTTAGCAAAAAGCAATCCATTGCTACAGATATCAAATAAATATTGAAAAATAATGAAAGATCTTTTTATTATTTCCATCATTTTGTAAAAATAACCCAATGTGAATATATTTATTAGACAATACAGTGTCAAGGAAAACCAAACCTTACAAACAGACGGTGTCTAGTAAAACATCCTGTATAACAGTAATCAATAATATAGTATTCTTGTTGAGAATAATGGACTCTCTGTAAAGCCAAATCAAAAAATGCTTTCTTTCAAACTGAGAGTCAGGAAGTGAGATTTGAATAGAACAAAATTATGATATTGAAAACGACAACTTCAAAACATATACTATTGTTAATTCAGGGTCGTAACCATTGTTTCAACTATATAATTTAACTTGGTTTATATATATATATATATATATATATATATATATATATATATATATATATATATATATATTATATGTTTATCGTTTTTTGTTTTATATTATCTCAATTTCTTTTTTCTTTTCTTTTCTTTTCTCTTTATTGCAAAAGCTCTTTTGCCGAGTACAGAAGTCCACGAATTGTTTGTAAATAAAATGCCAAGAAAGAATAAAAGAAACATTTAAAAATCTAGAAAGAGAAAAGAGGATAATGAAAATAAAAGAGAATAAAAGGGGAAAACAACAAAGACTAAAAGGGACACAGTTAAAGAAACTATTGAAAAACAAAAGGAGAAAGGAAAAGAATACAAACAAAATAAAACTCATATTGAAAGCAAATAAAAAAAAATCAACAAAGAATGAAAACAAGAAAGAGAGAGAGAGAGAGAGAGAGAGAGAGAGAGAGAGAGAGAGAGAGAGAGAGAGAGAGAGAGAGAGAGAGAGAGAGAGAGAGAGAGAGAGAGAGAGAGAGAAAGTGAGGAAAAGAAAAGAAAAGAAAGGGGAAAAATACACAGTCCTTTCCCAAACACGAATATGTACCCAAAGCAGAATGCGTTTTCCGGATTCCACTATTTACCCACAAGGCAAATACAAACAAGCTTTTCAATAGTTGTCCCGAATTTACACAGTGTGTCCAGCGACTAATGTATTTTCCTAAATCACTAACTGGAACCTTTTTATTTAATGGATTCGTATGTGTGTGTGTGTGTGCAAATGTAAATATATATATATATATATATATATATTATATAATAATATATATATATATATATATATATATATATATATATATATATATATATATATATATATATATATATATATATATAATATATATATGTATATATATATTATATATATATATATATATATATTATATATTATATATATATATATATATATATATATATATATATATATATATATATATATATATATATATATATATATATTTATATATATATATATATATATATATATATATATATATATATATATATATATATATATATATATATATATACATATATTTATCTATAGTATATATATATATATGTATATATGTACTGTAGATAAATAAATAGATAGGTAGATAGATAAAAAGTTAGATAGACAGATAAATATATTGATATAGATATATAGATATAATATTAGATACATCTTTAGCATACATGGACCATACACCCTATGCTGTATTTTCCGCCATGGAGCACCGCCCCCCTACCCCCCCCAAAAAAAAAAATAATAATAATAATTTAATAGAATGAGCAAAGTCAGGCACAGGAACACATTTTTACCAAACTCACTGAGCAAATTCGTTTATAAATCTAAGACCATTAAAGTCTTGATGTTACACCTGGTCCCATAACTTGTCTTGAGAAAAGAGTATTAGCTTTTAATGTTTGTTGCGTGGGCAAACCGAGCTCGTCAAGGAGTGAATTGCAGAAACTAATGGCTTTGTTTACTATTTTGAAATCCACGTGTATTTTTGGATAGATTTAAGATTAGATTAATTTCCTTCTGCCTATTTTTTTTTTTTTTTTTTTTTTTATAATCATGGAAATTTTCCTCTTTTGCTAGCGAGCCAAATATAAGGAGTGAAGAGGTTAATGGTATTGATTTAACAACGATAAAACAGCATTAATGAGCATATCTATGTTAATGATGATATAATTACTACAATAATGATAATGATGATAGCGATCATAAAATTTTATTCAAAGAAATTATAATGAAAATCATTATATATATATACATACATATATATATACATATATATATATATATATTATATATGTATATATATATATATATATATATATATATATATATATATATATATATATATATATATAT
>NC_051388.1:55159763-55177263 GCF_015228065.2 Penaeus monodon | reverse complement strand
GAAGAGAGAGAGAGAGAGAAGAGAGAGAGAGAGAGAGAGAGAGAGAGAGAGAGAGAGAGAGAGAGAGAGAGGAGAGAGAGAGAGAGAGAGAGAGAGAGAGAGAGAGAGAGAGAAGGAAGATGGCAAGAGATAGGAAGAAAATATAAATACTGATGGGGAAAGGGAAGGAAAGGGAGAGAGATTGGGAGAAATAAATGAGAGTAAAGGAAGGAGATGGGAGAGGAGAGTATAGAGAAGGGAGAAGGGGAAGGAGGAGAGAGATGATAGTAAATACGAAGGGAAAGAGAGAAGGAGAAAGAAAAAGATATGGGATTGATTAGGATATGGATGTATATGCTTGTATGTATGTATGTTTGTTTGTGTTTGTGTGTGTGTGTGTGTGTGTGTCTGTTTGTCTTTCTGTCTATGTGTCCGTCTGTCTGTCTGTCTATCTGTTTGTCTGTCTATCTCTCTGTCTATCTATCTTTCAATCTATCTATCTGTCTATCTATCTATCTGAATGCATGTATGTGCATGTGTTTATGTATATATGCATGTATGGATAGTATGTATACACGGGTATAAACACACACACACACACACACACACACACACACTCACACACACGCACACACACACACACACACACACACGCACGCACACACACGCACACACACACACACACACACACACGCACGCACACACACACACACACACACACACACACACGTGGGATCAGACAAGGAATCAAATAATGTTTCTGATTTGGCGTTTAAATAAAGGAAGAGGAGTTGTTGTTGAAAACTTTATTGAAAGTTTCAATAATTCTTTTTTAATGTCTGTTTTTCCCTTTCCTTTGTCATTTTGTTTATTTATTATTTATAATATCTTTTATTCATTTATTTATCTATTTCTTCTCCTTTGATAATTTTGGGCGTTTTATCTATTTTTTTTATTTATCTTTTTTCATTTATTATTATATACATATATATATATATATATATATATATATATATATATATATATATATATATATATATATATATATATATATATATATATTTTTTTTTTTTTTTTTTTTTTTTTTTTTTTTTTTTTTTTTTTTTTTCTTCTTTACTCAGTTCCTGTCAACCTCGTCTTTTTCATATTTCCTCCTTTTTTCTAAGCTTTTTGAAATCTTGACTGCGTCTGTGGTTATTTCTAATCACTTTAATTAATCTTAATGTCATTATCGCGTGTCATTCTTTCAAAACTATTTAATAATTTTCCCGACGTTTTTATCAACTTAATTTTGTTGTGTTACAAATAAAATAGAATTTCTTTGTTTTTGTTGTTGTTTTCTCTCTTATTTATGTTGATTCCTTTCCATTAAGTAATTAAAAAAAATGGGTGATATGCTTTGGCTAAGGTTTTGTTACATCTGATGATTAAGACAAAGGGGCACATGGAACAGGAAATAAGGATAATAACAATTAAAAGATCCAAGTATGGTATAAAAAAACAGCAGCTACAGGACCATAACACTATTATTATTATTATTATTATTATTATTATTATTATTATTATTATTATTATTATCATTATCATTATTAATATTACAATCATAATTATTATCATGATGATAATAATAATCCTTATTACTACTATTTTCATTGTTGTTATCATCATTATTATTATGTTATCAATATTATCATTATCATTATAATTATTATGATTATTATTATTACCATGCCCCAGCAGGAGAAGCTTTTCAAGGGGCGTCGCCTGCGTTAGAATCTCCCCCTTTTCACGTCACGCCTGATGGTCTAACTGGAGGAAGTCAAAAGCCTGACATATAAATCTTTTCCTTGTCTTTAATATCTTCTAAATTTCTTTCATTATCTGGCAATCTCTCTCTTTCAGACAGTTCGATTTTTTATATTGATTGTCTTTATATATATATATATATATATATATATATATATATATATATATATATATATTATATATATATATATATATATATATGTATATATATATATATATATATATATATATATATATATATATATATATATATATATATATTCTATATTTGTTTTATTGTCTAACAGTCTTTTCTCTTTTCAATATTTTTTAATATTCCTGTTAGTCTCTCTGTCTCCCTCTTTGTTTGTTCTAGGTATCTCTCGAATATTTATTTTTGTAGATTAAAATATCGAAAAACACAATGACAATCATCAGGAAATTAATAGTTAAGCCACTTTTCTAAACGTTTTGTATTAATATATTTAATTATTTACCCCCTAGCCTTTTATCATGAAAAGAAATTCATGTGAAAAAATAGCATTTTAATCATCGCATTCAAATGAATGAATAAATAAATAGATAAAACGTTAAGTTCTTAGCACGACCGTTAAATATTGTTACGTCGGCCGCCTCGTCTCTCTGCCACCAACACAAGGCAGGCTAGGCAGACGGCGTGCTATCCACAGGGTCGTGAACACTGAACAGCTCCAAGAGGCACCGAGCACCACAGCGTCCCCAGAACACCACGAGGGGAAACGCCACCTGGAGAACCAGGGCACGAAATAAACACTAAATGACAGTCTTTCCTTTATTTACACAAGTTATTTACCCGTACACTTTTCTGTAGGCACAATACAGGGGGAATCCAGCATGTCACACTGCATGATACAGCTTATAACAGGGCAACACAAAGTTTATCAGGTCACAAAGGCACACACGAGGTCTTCACAGGAGCAGCACCCAACTCCAGTCCTTCGGCTTGTCCTCCGTACTCCGCTCACAGCCAGCTGCGTAATGTTTGCCCAGGTCCCTTCCATGTTAACACATGCCCAGGTCATCCTTTTCATGTTTCTGTTAATTTACACATGTTTCGCACAGAGACCAAAGACCCCCCATGGCTAGGCACTATCCCCCCGTATCAAGCAGGACGAACCCGTCTGCTCTGACATACACTAAACATGAAACAAAATCCAGAAGAATATTTACATAAAATAGTCCTCAGGAACAAACAAAATTCTTTCAAACAAAAGTAACCTTAATTGAAAATCAGGTTTTCAGAAACACAAAAATCTTTCATCCAGCGCGTGCGTTTTTCTTCGCTCTCCTGGAGGGTTTCGCTCTGGAGGAGTTCGTGGGCGGCGGTAGATTTGCAGTGGCACCCAGGAGGGGTTATCTTCTGCCCAAGACTGGTTCATGGTCACCATTGACATACTGTTGCATCGCCCACTCACCGTGCCAATATGTCGTCCCATCTCGGTCAGGGTGCCACTCTCCTCATCGCCCGCTACTGGGGCTAAACGTATCTTTTTTCACCATGGCCCCCAGGAGTAGCTTCCTGGACCCATGTGGTACGCCCACAGCCGTTCCACGTGGACAACCGACGGTCGTTTTGGCCTCTCGATATTCGAAGGTGACATCAGAGATGGCCGCTACCACCGTGTATGGCCCTTCCAGGGGCTCTGTACGCACCTTCGGCGAGGCCCCCTCGATTTCCAACGCGGGTTTTTATTGCAGCCACACTCTGTCACCCTATGTTGTGCCTCCTTCCCTCATGCGTCCGGGTCATAAGGTCCCTGTATTGCATGGCCGGCTACCTGAGCTTGCCACGCATCGTCGTGATTGCACCTCGCGCCAGACGGGTTTAGCGGCGCTCCTCCGGTGCGCCAAGTCCTCGAGGAAAGTCCAGGCAAAACAAGCCCCCACACCAAACCAACCTGGTTCCCTGACGAGGTCTTCTGGATGCTCACTTCCCTCACAAAGTGCCCCGCTTTGCACCAAGCTGGCACCTTCTGGGACTCCTTATCGGAGAAGTTTAGAAGTTAGATACCAACCACCGTAACTAACCCCTCCCCCGGAGTCCAACAAGGCTCCGCCCCCAACGCTACGCAACTAGCCAGCTGCAGGTTTTGGCTGGGCTCACGAGGACCTCTACTCCACGCATTCACTCTTGACAGTCGGACACGGATTCTAACTCTGTCCTGGGGGCAAGGTGCCGTTCGCTCAGCTGTAACTAACTCTTGCACACGTTCAACCTCTAGAGAGCAAGGCACACTTCACCGTTGCCCTCACCATCTTCCATTCCAAGGTTTGGACACACGCCTTACTCTGCGTAAGTCAGTCAAGCCCAGCAAGCCGTGCTCGTCCAGATCAGCCACATACACCATGCAGCCGCTGCACCGTGCTGCCCACCGCCCAATACGAGCCTTCCACTGGCCCACTTGCCCCTTGTGAGCTGCACACAATGGCCCCTGCTGACACCACAACAGTCTCTGGGTGAGTCTGGAAGTTGCACTACGAGTGGCCAACCCATTAGCGGCCACGCACCCCGCCACTAGGGGCTTCTCAGCCCAGGTGTTCCACTGCAGGCGGGCATGGACTCTTCCCATCGTGAGCCCTCCACCTTGCATCGTGCTGGTGTCGACGCAGCTTACCCAAAGTTGGGGCCCGGGAACCGGAAGGACCAGGACGGCGGGTTTTCGGCCCCCTTTCCAGAGGTTTCCGCCTGCTACCACTTCTTTAGCCTTAGAACATTGCACTCGGATGGTGACCATAGCTGCCACAGTCCTTGCAGCACTGCTGGAAGGGTATCAGAATTCCGTCCGGTTTTTGAGAGGACGTGTTCTCCGCTCCCCCCGAACCGACTACGTCTGTGCTCCTACCTCTTCCGAGAAGGCCCCAACACAAGCCTTGGAAAGTTGCTCGGGCTTCACCTTCCTCTAATGCTACCTTCTCCACTTTAGCCTTCCCGGCCCCCGGGAGGGTCACGGGCGGCGGGGAGGTGAGCAGCGGGCCCTAGGGCCACTGGTTGACCTTCAGGAAGGCCTCGAACATCCAAGTGACCTCGCCAGCGCCACCTGCATGTCCTCAGGGTGTGCTGCTTGATGTAGATTTGCAGCTGCTGGTCCTGCAAAGCGGTCAACAAAGAAATCGCGGGCCAGGACACAATTCATCTCTTCCGCAGCACAGGGTACGAACTCCTTACCTGTGCCTCACTGCCTGACGCCAGCTGGGATCCCAGTGTCTCGCACGCTCACGATGGTCCGCTTCTTCAAGGGGCCCGATATACCTCGGCCTCGGTGGTGGGGTGCCAAAACGGCGTGTTTTTTTCAAAGCCTCTGCCACGCGGGTGTAAGAGGCCTGTTTGGGATGGCGGCAGAGATGCCCCAAGCACTTCCACCGCGGGGGCCCCTAGCCGCTGTTACCAACTGCAGGGCCTTCTCTGTCCTGGCTCCAGCCTCTGGGCAGATGCCCAGTTTCAAATTGGGCGACATTATGCCTCCCAGGCCACGCTTCCTGTTCGTACGCAGCTGGTTACGGCCTCACAGAAATGTCTGGCGGCGAGGGGCTGCAGGGGGTTGGAGAACCGCGTGCCGTAGAATAACACGCACGGGGGGGAGGAAGGGGGTGAGGGATGGGGCAACGAGGCGGTTGCCCAGGGTCCGAGTTTGCCGCCGACCTACAACCCAAGGGTAGCGGTTCCGATGGGTTCCACAGCCTTCATGTCAGCGACCACTGGCTCCGAACGCGATGTAGCCTGGCGAGGCCCGGTGGTCTTTCCGGCCCAAAGACCCCCATGGCACGATCCCAGTAAATCTGGACACTTCTGGCATCTGTTGCCAAGAACATGTTCTGTTGCTTCTCTGCTTGCTAAACGTTACTACCTCGTGGACGCCGCCTTTCCGCCTTCACTTCTCCTCCCTCAGGCCCTGAACCTCTGCCCTTCAGAGTCTGCACCACCTCCCCATCAGTTCACTCTAACGCTGTTGTTGCAGGCACCTTGTGAGTTGTACTGCCTGATTTTCATATTCTACAGATGCCAAGATTGCTCTGTAGCACCCCTCAACAAGTTGGCATAACTGATTCCTCTGCCTTCCTTGCCTGCATCTCGACGCGATGGTGCCGCCTGCTCGCGTGCCCTTGCCTCTGTGCCTGCTCGCGTTGCCCTTGGCCATTCCTCCCTAATACACGGCCAGCCTGGCTTAGTGATCAAGGTCCATCTTGGCTCCGGCTTCCACTCACTCGTTGCCTGCCTCAGTCATAGCCTCCTCTCCCTCATGGCTGCCGCCATTTTTCTTTGGGACGACGACAGGATAAATCGGCGCGTCTCACTGAGCAAATATCCCAAAATCCCACTCCTAACCATTTTTGTTACGCACGGCCCCTCGTCTCTCTGCAACCAACACAAGGCAGGATAGGCAGACGGCGTGCTATCAAGGGTCGTGAACATGAACAGCTCCAAGAGGCACGAGCACCCACAGCGTATCCCCAGAACACCATGAGGGGGAGAACGTCCACCTGGAGAGGCAGGGCACAAATAACACAGAATGACAGTCTTCCTTTATTTACACAAGTTATTTACCTGTACAGTTATATAGGCACAAATACATGGGGGAAAACCAAGCATGTCACACTGCACGATACAGCTTAAAACAGGGCAACTCAAAGTAGTTTATCAGGTCCAAAGGCACACACAGGGTCTTCACAGGAGCAAGCACCCAACTCCGTCTCTCGGCTGTTCCTCCGCCTCCTCCGACTCACAGCCAGGCTGCGTCAGTTTGCCCAGGTCCCTTCATGGGGGGTACCACCATGTTACACAGGTCCATCCTTTTTCAGTTAAGCACATGTTTCGACAGAGACAAAAGACCCACTGGCGTAGCACCCCTCGTAGCTAATTGGCCGTAGCAATATATAACTTGTACTAAACGATCAAAAAGAAAAAAAAAAATACGGTTTTAAATTAGACATGATATTTGAATTAATCTTTCGAGTCTATTCTTTGAACTCATTCTTCCTTTTCACCTTTTGAAAGAGAAATAATGGATGTTTTTGTACTTGAAGAGAAGATATAAGGCGTGAGAATAATTACGTTTTAAGTCATATAAACCTGGTAGGAAAATGATTTAAAACGACAAAACTACAATCAAACACAAGCAATTCACTCTTAGGAATCGGAGATATAGGGAGGGAGGGAGGGAGGGAGGGAGGGAAGGAACAAGAGAGAGAGGAAAATGCGAGAGAGGGAAGGAGGGGGTGCGAGACGAGATAGAGATTTAAAGCGAGGACAGTGTACCGAAGAGATAATAAAAGAGAGTGACAGTGAGAGAGAGAAAGATAAAGAGAGAGAGAGGGGAGGGAAATAAATAAATAAACAGAGATAGATAAAGAGAAATAAGAGGAGAAAGATATTATAAAAGATAACAAAAGAGAGAGATAACAAAAGCTAACGAGCACGAAAGCTAACGCAAGGAAGATAAGCAGAGAGAGAAAAGGATGAGATTGAGAGAGAGGAGAAGAGAGAGAGGAGAGAGGAGGAAAGGAAGGGAGCGAGTTGATGGAGATTGCAGGGTGGAGAGTTGAGGAGGAGGAAAGAGGGTTGAGAGTGCGTGGAGAGGGATGAGCGGATAACCGTAGCAGAGAAGAGAGCCACGCCAGAAGCGACTCATCCGACACTGGAGAGAGCCTATCACGAGCGAGACCCCCGAAGATTCTCCTACCTCCGACCGACCCCAGCACCGCTCACCGTAGCACGACTGAGAAGAGAGAGAGCAGACGAGAGAGACCGATGCCTGAATGAGAGATGAGTGAGACGAGCCCTGAGACGGAGAGAGACCGAGCTGAGAGGAGAGAGAGAGAGAGAGGCAACCCGAACACGGCATCTCCAGGTGGAACAAGCTGTTCCCCGAAAGCGAGAAAGCGCTCCACCGCCGGCGAATTGCATTGAGTCCCTCTGTATCCACTGGTATGTCAACGAGGACCTGAAATTCCCAGAAATTGAAAGATGGAATTTCACAAGATGCTAGATGCTGTATCATCGCTGACCCGCGCCTACAGACGAGACTGTCCTGTCTTTCTCCCTGTCACGTCCTGTGAGTACGTCCAGTTGTCGCCGTTTACTTACTTATCAGCTCTCTCATCTACTCTAGTCCTCCATTCCTCTCTCCTCTATCTACTCATATCTATCTCCTCTAATCTCTCTTCTTCTTTCTACTATCTCTACTCTCCACATTCCACGTCTCCTATACCACATCTCATTTCACTTTTGGTACTAGCACGCAGGTCTGAGTCCTCTCCCCCTACCTAACCCGTCCCCACACCTATTCGCCTCTCTCACATACCCCTCTCTCGCCGTGTCTTCTCCAATCTCGAATAAGCCACAGTATCTAGCCTCATATCGTCTATACCCAATATGACGTAGTCTCAACCTACCCCTCTATCTGACGCCAAACCCATCGCCCTGCATCCACCAATAGATCACTACGTCGATATAACTATCAGACCTCCCTACCAGCACGACTAGCCTCTCTACCTTTCCTATAGCTCTCGTCTCCATACTCGCTCTCTACCCTACGTGTGTCCCACTTCTCACCGTCCCCTCTCCTCGTCGACTCAGTCTCCTACCCGCTCGCTCATCTTTCTCCTTAGTGATACGACTCACCAACCAACATTTTCCAGCCTCCTATGTCAATAAACCAGATCACACCTACACCCAGACTCCCTCGAGGGAGCGACCCCAAGCACAACCCCCGTTCACTCACCCAAATAAAACACGACATTTCTGAGCGTCGTATATGTCTTCCTGAAAACCCCATGCAATTATTCTTTGTCTTTTATCTCCATTAAGTGTTCCCTCCCTCTCCCTCTGCCGTTTTGTGTATTTTTGTATCCCGGCTTTTGTCCTTCCTCTCATTCTCTCCTTCTGTCCTTCCTCCCAATCTTTGTTCAGATTCATTCACAAAGTTTACGGCTAGTTATTTTCTTACGTTTTTGTTTTTATTATTATTATCATTTTTATTATTTGCTATTATTATTATTATTATTATTATTATTATTATTATTATTATTATTATTATTATTATTATTATCATTATTTATTTATTTATTTATTCATTCATTTTTTCCTAACTGTTCGTCACGTTCTCGTTTTCTATTTCTTGCTGGTACTCCAATTACCATTTTCTGTGACGATAAACAGAAAACGAGAAGAAGGAAGATATGACAAAGGGAAACTCAAGCAAATTGCAGGGCATGCCGCATCGTACCCAGATGGTTTCCTGCTCCAAAAAGGCATCGATTCCTCTTGAACATGATTTCGTCTTTGTTCTACCATTCCTGGAAATTCCTGAAACTTCAGCCACAGGAAATTGAAATGCAGAATTCCAGATGCTGTTTTTACATTTTTAACCTCTCTCGGCCTTTCTGTATCTCTGTTCTTAACTCTCTCTCTCTCTCTCTCTCTCTCTCTCTCTCTCTCTCTCTCTCTCTCTCTCTCTCTCTCTCTCTCTCTTCCCTTCAAACATGATCCATTATCATTTCCGAAATATCTGCATCGGTCTCAGGACTGTTTGAAAAAAAAGTCGTAAGATGTATTCATATCCACAGGGAATACGCAGATTCTACGGAGGGCCAAACTTTCATATATGATATGATCGGTACATATGTTTAATATGACCTGGTAAAAAAGAAAAAAAAAAAAAAGAAAAGAAAAGAAAAAAAAGGAAAAAAAAAATATATATATACACACATATGTGTGTATATATATAATAAGTATACACAATATATGGTGTGTAGTTATATAGTATAATAATAATATATATATATATATATATATATATATATAGTATATAGAATCTATATATATATGTTAGTATGTATATAGTATACACACCACACAACACACACACACACACACACACACACACACACACAAATATATATTATATAATATTATATGTGTGTGTGTGTGTGTTTGTTTGGGTTGGGTATGTGTGTCCTGGGTTGTGTGGTGTGATGTGTGTGCTACACGCCGTCGTGGTTTCGGTCGTGGGTGCATCGGTAATCGCTATGGAGATCCTGAGGACTCAGGGGATTCGACACAGATGTATGGGATACATAGCGGAAACATTTTATATTGGCTGAAAGTGCTATTGTAAAGTGTGCCGGTTGGGGTCCTGTTCAGAAATTCTTCACACATGTTAACAGGGGTGAGCAAGGCTTTGTGTCCTGGCACCTTGCCGATGATGTTGCTATCTAAAATAAATCCGGGAGTCACCCCTGGTGGCGGCCTCTTGAGCATGTTCAGCAATGAGGCGACACCCTTAGGCCTAGAGGTCTCCTGGACCAAGACCAAGAATCAGGACTTTAGGGGCCTGTTAGGGGAACCCGTTCAGTCGATCCATGTTTGCGGCGAGGACGTCTAAGTTACAGAGAGTTTTATATACCTTGGTAGCCTAGCTTATACCTCTGGGATGTCAGACCGTGAAGTCAATAGACGGATTGGTCTGACAACAGGAGCCATGAACTTGATCAACAGGAGCGTTTGGAGATGTCGGTACCTATGCAGAAGGACCAAGCTGCGTGTCTTCAAGGCCTCGATAGTGCACGTTTTGGAAGCGAAACCTGGACGCTACCCAGTGTCTGAGTCTCGTCTTGATGCCTTTTGTAACAAGTCCCTTCGCCGGATCATGGGGTACAGTTGGCAGGACCACGTGTCCAACCGGCGGTTACACCGTGAGACCGGCATGGGACCTGTTACTTGCATAATCAGGGATCGCCAACTCAGGCTATATGGGCACCTAGCTCGTCTCCCTGTGGACGACCCTGCCAGGGTTGTCTCTCTGCGAGGCAACCCTGGGCGGAGGAGGCCTGTGAGACGACCCAGGAGATCATGGCTTGGGCAGCTCGACGAGACCTGTCGCGAGGAATTAGAGAGACTCGCCTCGAGGGATCCTCGTGGCTGAAAGCGAAGGGTGGATGTGGCCATATGCCCCCGTCGCCGTTAGCCCCTTGATGATATATATATATATAAATATATAGATATATATATATATATAGATATATATATATATATTATATATATATATATATATATATATATATATATAATATATATATATTATATATATATATTACACACACACACACACACACACATATATACATATATACATATATATGTATATATATAGATATATATATGTGTGTATGTATGTATGTATATCTATATATGTATGTATGTGTGTGTATGTCATGTCTGTGTGTGTGTGTGTGTGTGTGTGTGTGTGTATATGCACACACATTCATTAATTGTATTTTCTATTTTTTTCTCCATTTCTTCCTTCTTTCCTCTCTTTGTATTTATATATTCCCCATCTCTCGTCATCTCCTCCCTTCTCCTCCTCATATTAATATATCTTTTTATCGGCTTCCTCCCTTATACCTCTCCGTATTCATATTTTCTCCCTCTCTCCCTCTCCCTCTCCCTCCCTTACCCTCACTGTATCTATTATTTTCTCTCCTTGTCTTTCCCTCCTCGTAGCTATACCTCCTTCCTTTCTTTACGCTCTTCTCCTTCTCTTCCTTCTCTTCTCCAACTCCTTAATTCTATTTTCTCTCCCTTTCTCTCTCTTTCTTCCTCCCTTCCCCTGATCGTATTTATATTTTCTCCATTTCTCTCCCTCTTTTCCCTCTCAGTTTTCATATTTTCTCCCTTCCTCTCGCCTTCTCCCTCTCTTCCCCTCTTCGTATTTATATATTCTCCCTTCCTCCCGTTCTCCGCATTCCTATTCTTTCTCTCTCGCCATCCCCCTCCCTCCCTCTCTTCGTATTTCCATTATCTCCCTCTCTCTCCCTTCCCCTCATCGCATTTCTACTTTCTCTCCCTATCTCTCTCTCTCTCTCCTTCTCCCTCCCATCTCTCTCTTCGTCAGCCGAAGAGGCAACAGTAAGCCAAGAGAGAAGAACCCCCCCCCCCCCCCGACGGCCCGGCTGGAGGAGTGAGAGCCTTGCAGTGTAAGCCTCCTCCGTCTCCTGCAATAAGATAAATAATAATAATAAAAAAAGAGAAAAAAAGAAAAAGAAAGAAAGAAAGAAAAAAGTCTTCGATAGTGCTGATCCTGCAGAGGGTTCAGGAGGAAGGAGGGAGGAAGGAGGGGGAAGGAGGGGGAAGGAGGGGGAAGGAGGGGGAAGGAGGGGGAAGGAGGGAGGAAGGGAGGGGAAGGAGGAGGAAAGGGAGGGAGAAGGAGGAGGAAGGAGGGGGAAGGAGGAGGAAGTGAGGGAGGAAGGAGGGAGGAAGGAGGGGGAGGAGGGAGGAAGGAGGGAGGAATGAGGGAGGAAGGAGGGGGAAGGAGGGGGGAAGGGGGAGGGAAGGAGGGAGGAAGGAGGGGGAAGGAGGGGGAAGGAGGGAGGAGGGGGCGGAAGGGGGAGGAAGGGAGGAGGAGGGAGGAAGGAGGGGAAGGAGGTCAGGAGGAGGGGAAGGTAGGAGGGAAGGAAAGGGAGGGAGGAAAAGGAAGGAGGAAGGAGGGGGAAGGAGGGAGGGAAGGAGGGAGGAAGGAGGGAGGAAGGAGGGAGGAAGGAGGGGGAAGGAGGGAGGAAGGAGGGAGGAAGGAGGGGAAGGAGGGGGAAGGAAGGGAGGAAGGAGGGAGGAAGGAGGGAGGGGGAGGAAGAAGGGAGGGAAGGAGGGAGGAAGGAGGTGCGATAGGATGGAAGGAGGGGGGAAGGAGGGGGAAGGAAAGGAGGGCGGAAGAGAGGGAGAGGAAGGAGGGAGGCAGGAGGGAGGAAGAGGAGGGGGAAGGAGGGAGGAGGAGGGAGGAAGGAGGTGGGAAGGAGGGAGGGAAGGAGGGAGCAAGGAGGGGGAGGGAGGGAGGAAGAGGGAGGGAAGGAGGGGGAAGAGGGGAGGAAGGAGGGGGGGAAAGGAGGGGGAAGGAGGAGATAGAGAGGGGAAGGAGGGAGGAAGGAGGGAGGAAGCAGGAAGGAGGGGGAAGGAGGGGGAAGGAGGAGGAAGAGGGAGGAAGGAGGGGGGGAAGGAGGGAGGAAGGAGGGAGGAAGGAGGGGGGGAAGGAGGGGGAGGAAGGAGGGGAGGAAGGAGGGGGAAGGGAGGGAGGAAAGGAGGGAGGAAGCGAGGGGGAGGAAGGAGGGAGGAAAAAGAGGAGGAGAAGGAGAAGGAGGGGGTGAAATGTGGAGGAGGAGAAGGAAGGGGAAGGAGGAAGAAGAGGGATGAGGGAGGAGGAGAAATGAGGAGAAAGAGGGGGAGGAGGAGTGAAAGGGGGAGGAGAAGAAAGAGAGGGATAGGGAAAGAGGAACAGGCTTGGGAGGGAGGAAGAGGAAAGAGAGAGAGAGAGAGAGAGAGAGACGAGTAGAGAGGGAGAGAGAGATGAGTGAGAGGACGAGAGAGAAGAGGAGGAGAGGAGGAGGGAGAGGAGAGGAGGGGAGAGAGACTGTTGAGACCCGAGAGAGAGAGGGATCGAGAGAGTAGTAAACGGGAAGGAGAGTGTAAGGAGGAGGAGAAGAGAGGGTAGACGAGAGTAGAGAGTGAGGATGAGAGGTGGAGAGTAAAAGAGGAGAGGAGAGTAGAGCGAGAGAGGGGTTGGAGAATGAGAGGTGTTAGGGAGGAGAGGAAAGAGACGACGAGGAGTGAGAGAGGAGGGGAGAGGAAGAGAGTGGAGATCGAGAGGACGAGGAGAGTTTTGAGAGTAGAGGAGTTAGGGGAAAAAGAGGAGAAGCGAGAGTAAGGTAAAGGTAAAGAGATAGAGAGAGAGAGAGACGAGGACGAGAGAGGATGGGAGAGAGAGGAGAGAGAGGGCAGAGGAGAGAAGGATGTTGGGGGGTGAGGAGCGAGACGAGGAGAGGAGAGGGAGAGAGGGAGAGAGGGAGCCGCGAGGAGAGAGGGATGATGGGAGGGAGTGAAAGGACGGAGGAGAGGGAGAGAGATGAGACGAGGGAGATGGGACGAGAGGAGAGAGGAGGAGCGAGAGGAGGACCACACCCCCCGAGGGAGAGAGAGCGAGAGAGACGAGAGAGGAAGAGAGAGGAGAGAAGAGAGAGCGAGAGAGCGGAGAGGAAGCGAGGAGAGAGAGGATTGGAGACGAGGATGAGAAGCTTTTTTTTTGAGAGAAAGAGAGAGAGAGTGAGAGAGTGAGGAGTGAGAGCGAGGAGAGAGGAGAGAGAGAGAGAGAGAGAGTTAAGAGAGAGGAGAGAGAGGAGAGAGAGACGAGGATCGATGAGAGAGGAGACGTGAGAGAGATGGGGGGAGGAGAGGGGAGAGAGACGAGAGAGGAGGGAGGGGGGGGCCGATGAAGAAGAGGAAGAGACGGAGGGAGGGAGAGAGAGACAGAGAGAGGGAGAATAGAGTAGGAGAGACGTGAGTGGAGAAGCGGGGAGAGAGTGGAGAGACAGGGAGGGAGAGTGAGAGATGAGAGGAGGGGAGGAGAGAGATGGAGGAGAAGAAGGGAGAGAGAGGACGAGAGAGAGTCCCTGAGGGGAGGAGAGAGGAGAGAGGGAGAGAGAGGATGGATGAGATGGACGAGAGGAGGAGGAGAGAGAGACAGTGGAGGGTAGAGAGGAGAAGAGAAGAGAGAGAACGGAAGAGAGAGGAGCGCGAGAGAGGGCGAGAAGATGACGGAGAGGAGAGATGAGGTGGAGGGAGGAGGTGAGAGAGGAGAGATAAGAGAGTAAGTAAGAGAGGAGAGAGGAGGGGTGAGAGCGAAGGGGGGCGACTGAGAGAGAGAAGAGGGATGAGAGAGAGAGAGAAGAGAGCGAGGAGAGAGAGAGGAGAGAGAATCGGCAGAGAAGGAGAAGAGAGGAGAGAGAAAGATGAGTGCGAGGCCTGAGAGAGTGGAGAGAGAAGCGAGTGAGGGAGAGATACGGAGAGAGAGACGAGAGGAGTGAAGAGGAGAGAGAGGAGGAGAGAGAGGAGGACGAGAGAGAGAGAGGGAGAGAGGAGGGAGAGAGAGAGATGAGAGAGGAGAGAGAGAGAGAGAGAGAGAGAGAGAGAGAGGATGTTGTTAGAGGAAAAAAGTGAAGAAAAAGAGAAGGTAAAATAAGAGGATAAAATGCAGTGGGAGAGGAAGAGCAGGAGGAGCAGAAGACAGGAAAATTGAGGAAGCGGAGGAGGAATTAGGAGGAGGAGAAGGAAAAGAAAGTGAAGAATGGAAGAAAAAGGGGAGAAAGAGGAGAAAAGCAAGACAGGAGGAGGAATAAAGGAGGGAGATAGAGGAAGAAGATATGGAAATAGAAGATAAGGAATGAAGAGAAGAGAAGAAAAAAAGAACGAAGGAGAAAAAGGGCGAAGAAGAGAAGGAGAAGAGAGCAAGCAGGAAAAAAGAACGAGATACGGATAGAGGAATAAGAAGGGGGGGGGAGGGAGGGGGGAAAGGGGGGAGGGAAAAAATGAAACAAGGATTGTATTTTGAACAACAGCAGACCCTAATTCATAAAACAGAAAAGAACTAAAATGGATAAAGGTACAGACATTTCTATAAATGGGAGAGAGAGAGAGAGGAGAGAGAAGGGAGAGAGAGAGGGAGAAGGAGAAGAGGGGAGTTCAGAGATTTGTGAGGGAGAGAGGGAGAGAGAGACGGGGAGGAGAGAGAGAGAAGAGGATGAGAGGAGACGAGAGAGAGAGAGGGAGAGAGAGGGGAGAGGAGGAGATGATGTGACGAGAGAGAGAGGCGAGATGACGGAGAGACGAGAGGAGGGATGAGTGGGAGAGATGCAGAGAGAGAGAGAGGCGGAAGATAGAAGAGAAGGGGAAAAAGACGAGAGAGCGAGGAAGAGGAGAGGAGAGTGGAGAGAGAGAGTGGAGAGACGGAGATAAGAGAGAGAGAGAGGAGAGGGCAGAGAGGTGAGAAGATTGAGAGGAAGAGAGAGTTGAACGAGAGAGAGAGAGAGAGAGGAGAGGGATGAGAGAGAGAGAGAGAAGTCGAGAGGAGACGGAGAGAGGAGGCGGGTGAGATGAGACGAGAGAGAGAGGAGGACGAGAGGGATGGGCGAGAGGAGATTCGGGAGAGAGAAGACGAGAGAGGGGATGTGGAGTAGAGGAGAGGAGAGATTACCTAGATGGAGAAGGGGAGACGGAGAGGGATGGAGGAGGGAGAGGGAGAGAGAGAGAGAGAGGGACGAGAGGGGGCAGAGGAGGAGAGAGAGGAGAGAGGGCGAGGAGCGAGGGAGAGAGAGGAGAAGAGAGTGAATGGAGGAGAGAGGTAACGAGGAGCGAGAGGAGAGAGAGAGACGCGAGAGGGCGTGGAGGAGAGACACTAGATGAGAGAGAGGGTGCGAGGAGAGAGACGAGGCGGAGAGAGGAGAGAACAGAGGAGAGACGAGAGAAGAAGGGGGAAAGGGAGCTGAAGAGAGGAGAGAGAGGATGAGAGGAGAGCTGTGATGGGAGAGAGAGGACGAGGAGAGAGTTGGAGACGAACGAGAGATGAGGGGGAGGGGAGGGAGAGGGACGTGGAGAGAGAGAGAGGAAGGAATGAGAGGATGAAGGAGGAAGGAGAGAGAGGAATCGAGAGAGGATCGAGGATGGGGAGGAGAGGACTGAGAGGAGAGAGAGAGAGAGGGAGAGAGAGAGAGAGTGAGAGAGGAGAGCGAGAGAAATTAGAGAAGAAGGAGAGAAGAGAGACGAGAGAGAGAGCGAGAGAGAGAGCTAGCACGAGAGAGAGAAGCTGGAGGAAGAGAGAGAGAGGAGGGAAGAGGCGGGGAGAGAGAAGGAGAGACAGTGGAGGACGAGCAGAGCGAGAAGGTAGAGGTGGAGGAGAGAGTGGGATTGAGATGGAGAGAGTGGGAGAGAGGAGACCGAGGAGATGACGGACAGAGAGAGGAGAGAGACGAGGCGATGGAGATGAGTGGGAGATGGGATGAGGGAGCAGTGAGATATGAGAGGAGAGGGGGGGGAGGAGAGAGGATAGAGGAGGAGAGACGAGCGAGAGAGAGAGAGAGAAGATGAGAGGATGAGAGAGAGGAGAAGAAGAGAGAAATGAGAGAAGAGGAAGGGAGGAGGATGGAGAGAGAGAGAGGAGAGGAGAGAAGGAGACCAGCAGAGAGAGGAGAGGGGAAAGGAAAATGGAGAGGGGAAAAAAAAGAGATGGGGAAAGAGGAAGAGGGAGAGAGAGGGAGAGAGGAGGGGAGACGAGAGACCGAGACGAGGGGAGAAACGGGAGAGAAGGACGAGAAATTATGATGAATGAGGAAAGAGAAATGAGAGAGAGAGAGAGAGAGAGAGAGAGAGAGATGAGCGAGAGAGAGAGAGAGAGAGTAGAGTGAGGAGCTGCGAGGAGAGAGAGAAGGGGAGGAGAGGAGAGAGAGAGAAGCTCGGAGAGAGAGGAGGGAGAGAGAGCGAGAGAGCCGCAGCGAGAGAGCGGAGGGGCACCGAGGAGAGAGAGAGGATGAAGGTAGAGAGACGGGAAGGAGAGAAGACGAGAGGAGAGAGAGAGAGAAGTGCGAGGGAGAGGATGAGAGAGAGAGACGGTGGATTGGAGAGAGAGGGGAGAAGAGAGTGGGAGAGGAGAGAGAGAGGGAGGAGTGAGGAGAGCGAGCGAGAGAGGAGAGAGAGGAGAGAGAGTCCGGAGAGAGAGAGATCGAGAGGAGAGGGATGAGAAGAGACGAGATCAGTGAGGAGGGCGGGAGAGAGGAGAGAGAGGGAGAGAGAGGAGAGAGAGGGGGGGGGGACAGAGAGAGAATGAGAGAGAGAGAGAAAGAGAGAATGAGACAGATAGACAGACTGACAGACAAGCAGAAAGAC
>NC_051388.1:55142263-55154763 GCF_015228065.2 Penaeus monodon | reverse complement strand
TTTCGAGAGTTTGTGGCTGAGTTTCATGCAGGTTGTGGTTGTGTTCGCTGAATTCGCTGGCGTATGGCAGGTTGTAGCCGTATGTCGGGTGTTCGCTTGTTTTATTATTGTTTATATGTGGTGTGTTTTTGTTCATGTCTTGTTTCGTATGTTTTGTTGTTGTTTCTGTGTAGGTGTGTGTGACAGGAAAGTGCAGCATGTTATTCTTATGGCGTCGCTGCTAAGGGTTGTTACGAGCAGGAGAGAGTATCACGTTTTTTTGTTCTTGTGTATTCCGTTCGTTAACCGGCATAGGCAGTGCCACCTGCTATACGCCATTCGGTGTGAGGAAAGGAGAATCTGGCACTCAACTCTTCGTATTTTTCGATTTGTTTAGTGTCCTTTGAGATATCTTAAATACACTTGTGCAATGAAGGTATATGAATTTTGAAGATACCTTATATAAGCATAAGAATTAAGGGTCAGCTGATTAGAGTGAAAAAGAAAAGAAAGAGTGAAGACACAAAACAAACAAATAAACAAACAAGAAACTAAGCGAGAACCATTCAGTTGCTAGTTTGTTCTTTTTCCCTGAAACTGGAAGCATAACTGTATAGGCCACCATCTCTCTCTCTCTCTCTCTCTCTCTCTCTCTCTCTCTCTCTCTCTCACTCTCTCTCTCTCTCTCTCTCTCTCTCTCTCTCTCTCTCTCTCTCTCTCTCTCTCTCACTCTCTCTCTCTCTCTCTCTTCTCTCTCTCTCTCTCTCTCCGTTCTTTCCCGAAATTGGGCGCATAACTGTATGGACCACCATATATCTAGAGTTACCTTTCCTTGTTATAACAGCCCCCATCCGAAGTCCTTTCTCCTAAATTTCACGGTTATAGGGCCTTTCCTTCCAGTGGGTGACAACCATCAACTCATATTATTACTTTTATTGTTTATTATTGTTCGTTTCACACATAAAATCAACAACAAAAATCATAACACAGCCTATTCTCTAACCTCCTGAGAAAGCTATAAGGCGCAGAGAAGTAAATTTAAGGTCAGTAAGTAAAGTCAGCGACTTCAGCCTTCAGCACAGGTCAGGCGTGAAGTGAAGGGGTGAAAAAAAATACCAGGGTCTTGTACAGTTGCCGGGGCCTTAAAGATAGAAAATGTGATTCTTTCTGGACGGACTTCTGTATTCAATCATAACAAGTGAGGGGGAAAAATGGGACTTCTTAAGGGCAGACTATTGTATTCTGTTATTGTCGATAGCTAATTGGTTATTGTCTGTTGTTTCCATCTCTATTCATGTTCGAGAATTCGATGTAAGGAATCCGTCACTCATTTGACTTCAAGAACAATCTGTTATTTGAGTTCGATTCATTATTTCTGCTTTAGATGCTGCATTGATTCTTTAAAGTAAGGGTATGGCTGAGTTTCATTAAACTGGCCTGTGTCATTCTTTTGTTTAATTGTTTTCTCTTGTTTTGTTTCGAGCGCTTATTTGTGTGTGCGTGTACACCTGTTTATATATTGTATTTGAATATCTTGCTTTGGAGAATGAAACAAAAAGAGGAAAAAGAAAGAGAGAGAAAAAAAAAACAGACAAACATGGTGACAAAAAACAGACGAGTATATAAACGCCCTGATTTGTTTTAAAAAGCGACTGATATTTCTTCTTTCATAATATTAATACATACATAATTCTAGGTTACTATTGGATCAGAGAGTGAGAGATCTTTTTTTTTTTTATCTTATAGCAGAGATAGCCTGATGGGAGTATCCACCCGCCACTCGCTTCTCTGGAAAGCTGTTTGCCCGACAGTGCATGACGCGTCTTGTGGAATGTCTCAATCTTCATCCTCCTTCCCTCCTCTTTTCCCTTGTATGTCTGTCTCCTCCCCTTCCTCTCCTCTTGTCCCTCCTACCCTTCTCTCTCTCTCTCTCTTCCCTCCCTCTCTTTCTCTCCCTCCCTCCCTCCCTCCATCCATCCCCCTCTCTCTCTTGCCCGCTCCCCTCTCTCTCTCACCCCCCCCTCTCTCTTTCTCTCTCTCTCTCTCTCTCTCTCTCTCTCTCTCTCTCTCTCTCTCTCTCTTCCTCCCTCCTCTCTCACTCTCATCCCCCCACTTACCTCTCTCTTTCCCTTCTTCCCTCCCTCCTCTTTCTCTCTCTTCATCCCTCCCCCCCTCTCTCTCTCGCTTCCTCCCTTTTTACTCTCTCCCTTCCTCTCTTCCCTTTCTCTCTCTCTTTCTCCCTACACCCTCTCTCTATTCCTCCCTCCCCCCTCCCTCCCCTCCTCTTTCTTCCTCTTTCCCTCCTTTCTCTCTCTCTCTCTCTCTCACTCTCTCTCTCTCTTTCTCTCTCTCTCTTTCTCTCTCTCTCTCTCTCTCTCTCTCTCTCTCTCTCTCTTTCTCCCTCCCACTTCTCTCCCCACCCCCACCCCTCTCTCTCTCTCCCCAAAGATACTGGTTCCATTCCAGTCTCTTAATGTTTAGTCTCCGTGCTATATAGTACCGTGAACTCAGGCCATAATAACTTTCATCTTTAGTCTTGTGTTCGGGTTTGGATTTTCTTATAAATTTTGGAGAGAGAGAGAAAAAAAAAATAAATAAAGAAGAGAGAGGAAAATGAAAGAGGAAGAAGGGGGGGGGATAATTGAAGAAGATGGGAAAGGAAAGGAAAATTAGATAAGGAAGAAAAAAAGAGAGGAGAAAAGAGGGGAATAAGAGGAGAAAGAAGAAGATTAAAGAAGAAGGAAGAAAATAATGGAGGAAGAAGAAGGGAAATAAGATAAAAAGAGGAAGACTAGAAGAGAAGGAGGAAAATTGGAGAAGAGAGGAAACAGAGAGAAAGAGAGAAATTAGAGACAAGGAAAGGGGAAAACAAGAGAAAAGAAGGAGGAAAACAAGAGAAAAGAAAAAGGAAAATTAGAAAAGAAAAAAGAAAATTAAAAAAAAGAAAAAAGAAAAGAAAGAGGAAAATAAAAATGGAAACGAAAGGAAGAAAAAAAGGGAGAAAATCAAGAGAAGAAAGAAATGAAGAACAAGGAAAATGAAGGAATCGTCATAAAAGCGATAATTACCGAAAAGCGTGAAGAATTAAGGACAGACCTAATTCGGATTCTAATCTCGGACGTACTCAGAAATCGAGGAAATATTAGATTTTGGTAAAAAAAAAAAAAGAGGTGAGAGAGAGAGAGAGAGAGAGAGAGAGAGAGAGAGAGAGAGAGAGAGAGAGAGAGAGAGAGAGAGAGAGAGAGAAGAGAGAGAGAGAGAGAGAGAGTGGGTGAGTGAGAGAGAGAGAGTGAGAGAGTGAGAAGAGTGAGAGAGAAGAGAGAGAGATGAGAAGAGAAGAGGAGAGAGAGGATAGGAGAGAGAGAGAAGAGAGAAGAGAGAGGAGAGAGGAGAGGAGAGAGAGGTGAGAGAGTGAGAGGAGAGAGGAAGAGAGGGAGAGAGAGAGAGAGAGAGAGAGAGAGAGAGAGATAGAGAGAGAGAGAGAGGGAGAGAGAAATCCTAATAAAAGTGATAACGACCAAAAGAATAAATATAAAATAGTGAAGAAGGGAAAAAAAAAACTAGTTTCGGATTTCGATTTTCGTTCTGGTCAGTACCCTGAAAAGCTAAAAAAAAAAAAAAAAAAAAAAAAAAAAAAACGCCACACGCCCCTCGTTTCTCTGGGAAGCTGTTTGTCCCGACGGAGCATGACTCGTGTTGTGAAATGTCTCAGTCTCTCCTTCTCCTCCCCCTCTTTTCCCCTGTCTGTCTATCCTCTTCTCTCCCTCCTCTCCCCATCTCCTCCGTTTCTCTTTCTTCCTCTCCTCTCCTTTTTTTCTGTCTTTCTTTCTTCCCATCTTTTCATTTTTTCTCTGTTTTTCTTTCTCCCCATTCTCATCCGTCTTTATCTGTCCTTCTTCCCCATCTCCCCCTCTCCTCCGTTTTATCCGTTTCTCCTTCTCCCCCTCCTCTTCCCACCCCTCCTTCTTCTTTCTTTCTCCTCCGTCTCTCTTACTCCTCCTCCTCTTCCCTTCCCCCCTTCTCCGTCTCCTCTTCTCCCCTTCCTCTTCTCTCCTCCTCCGTCTCTCTTACTCCTCCTCCTCCTCTTTCCTTCTCCCCTTCTCCCCCTCCTCTTCTCTCCTCCTCCGTCTCCCTTTCTCTATCTTCTCTCCTCTGGCAGTTTCTTGTTTCTAGGCGCTGTCGTGCACTATTTTTATATTTATTTGTATTTTTCTCTGACTGTTTTGGTCTAACATTTCATCGTCTTTTCTGTTTCAAGACTTTTGCGCTATCTCTCTCTCTCTCTCTCTCTCTCTCTCTCTCTCTCTCTCTCTTCTCTCTCTCTCTCTCTCTCTCTCTCTCTCTCTCTCTCTCTCTCTTTCTTTCTCTATGTATCTCTCTCTCATTCTTTCTCTCGCTCCCAATCTCTTTCTCTCTCTTTCTCTGTCTCTCTCTACCTCTGTCGCTCGCTCTCTCTCTATCTATTTTTCTGTATGCCTACCTATCCATCTATCTTTCTGTCTATCTTCACCCCTCTCTCTCTCTCTCTCTCTCTCTATGTATGCATTCATGTATGTATATATGTGTATTTATGTATGTATGTATGTATGTTTGTATGTATGTACGTACGTATGTATATATGTATGTATGTAAGTATGTATATATCCATCAATGTATCTGTCTCTATAATTTACTATTTCTCCATCTTTTTCTCTCTCCACTTATATGAAAACCGATCATATCTTGAGATATCTCTTTCGTTATCAAAACTTTTTGCTGAATTTTTGCAACGCTCGGATATCATTGCAACATGAAATTCAATCTAAAATACCAACATACAAAGAGAAAATTGCACAGTAATGGATTCCGTGACGATAGAGCTAAAGACACAAAACGTAAACCGCGTTTGCACGAGGAAAATCCTTTTGTGATATTCATGATGTTTTAATACAGGGCTAAAAGCACTGGGAGGATAGAGGAAGCGATACACGTTAGGAGTGCATTGCTTTTACGAATTTCTTGCATGGCAGAATTTGATTTGATAAAGACCGTGTTATATTACAGGCTTCTATCGACGATTTCAAATATATGTGTGTATGAGTATACACACACACACAAATATATATATACATATACATATATATATATATATATATATATATATATATATATATATATATATATATATATATATATATATATATATATATATATATATATGTCTATATATATATATATATGTAATAACAATGATGAATATTTATATATATATGAGTATACACACACACACACACACACACACACACACAAAAATATATATATATATATATATATATATATATATATATATACATATATATATATATACATATATATATATATATATATATACATATATATATATATATATATATATATATATATATATATATATATATATATATATATATATGTATATGTATATATATATTTGTGTGTGTGTGTATACTCATACACACATATATTTGAAATCGTCGATAGAAGCCTGTAATATAACACGGTCTTTATCAAATCAAATTCTGCCATGCAAGAAATTCAGCTATTAACAATAAGATCCTTTTCCTTGTGCTATTACTAAAATTATATGAATATGAAACAGATGAGTGCACAACATCTGTAGGGAATTTTTGCAACTAACTGTCTATAAATACTACAGGCTATTTTGTTACTGAGGGAAGCCAAATAAGGTGTCTTGAGGTAACATAAATAAAAGTATAAAAACAAAACAAGTAATACAAATTACAAAGAAACGAAAATAGAAAGCGGGTTTATATAAAATGCAGCATCAATAAGGCATATAAAAACTAAGAAATAAAAGAAAGGGGATAACTAGATTAAGTTTGCTTAAATGGCAACCACTAAAACATTCCATAATAAAGGAAAAATATCATTAATATAAAATATCAAAGAACGTGGTCTTATTGCTCCTTGTGGGGGCAAGTTTGATATATATATATATATATATATATATATATATATATATATATATATATATATATATATATATATATTATGTATATATATAATATATATATATATATATATATATATATATATATATATATTCATATATAGAAAATATACATACATACATATATATATATATATATATATATATATATATATATATATATAAACACACACACACATGGAACACATGGATAAAGAAACAGAGCAAGCAACTAAGTCAGGAACAGAACAGATATGAGAATACACGAAAAGAGGGAAAAAAATAATAATAACACCAGGTCAGTCACACAGAAAGGTATTCCCTCTCCTCTTTACGCTGGACTGCCTCTGTCAAGCACTGCCAAGCACGCCTGTACACTCTGAACTGCGTTGACTGAGAGAGCGACCGAGTTGATACCATCCGTCTGAATTTTATATTGCTTTTGTGCTTTAACTGCCTTTATTTTGCTTGTGATTTGACTGCATTTCTTGTGCTTGTGAACCTTTTTTTTTGCAGTGGGATTTATGTTGATAAGGAGTTAATTTATTTAATTATTTCCTTGTTTGTTGACCCGTTTTCTGTTTGGGCTAGAAAAGTTTATTTTTTTGTCCTATTACAATCTGTATTAGGAGTATTAAAACTGCGTTGTTTTATCTAAGTAATAATGAGTTTTGAGACTGATTTTATCTAAGGTTGTTATGTCTATTGCCTTCAAAGGTGTACCTGTAAGATTATTTTCTTTAGCAAAATAATCTATCTGTCTTGGTTGGTTCGGGTGCAAGGGACGGCTCTGCATAGTATATCTTAAATAAGCTACTCTGAGAGAAGTTCTACTGTGCTTCATTTTCTGTTTATAGTTCATGATTTTAGCCTGTGATAGATGAATTTACAAATAAGAAGAAGAGGAAGAAGAAAAAGAAAAAAAAGAAGGGGAAAAAGAAAAGAAGACAAAGAAGAACAAGTAGAAGAAGAAGAAGAAGAAAGAAGGAAGCAAACATCACGAATTCCGATGACATTTAAAATGACTGTCAAAACATACAGTAAATACTAATACTGGAAGCTATACGTTTAAAACTAGATAGATTTGCTTCTAAATACTGAATACAGCATAAATACGTGAAACATATCTGAATATGAACGTATAAATATGCCATATAGCTTAGCCTTACATAATTTATATACATATGTAGGCCTAATGGATAGCCCAACTTTACCTCTAAAACTATGTAGCTAAACTTTAACCCTATACATATGTAGCCTACCTTACTCCTACACGGATATGTAAATTTTCTCAGGGATCTCACGGAGTGACCACTCAATCTGGCAACTAGTGACACAAGAGGAATGTTCTGAGTGAAATCGGCCTTTGAGTAGGAGTACCAGCAGGAGTAGGAACAGATTCGCACTGCTATGTCAGACTCCTCTGTGTTGGTTTGTTCTAAGATCGAGTCGGATGTAACTTGGCCGTAAATCAACTACCAGTGAACAGGACGCTTTGAAAGGAGCAGGCGGGGGGAGAGGGCAGGGAGCTATCCAGTTGCCAAAGTGCTTTGAATTCGTCATTGGAGAGGGGAGAGGGGGAGGCTAGCTAGTGAGAGAGGGATAGAGGAGAAGAGGGGAGAGGGTCTTCCAGTTGATAGGTTGATTTGATAATCACGGGGCCGGAGGGATTAAGGTGAGGGATGTTTAGTGTCCAAGAAACAGTAATACTACTTCTTTTCACTGCACTGTTTCTTCATACTCCGAAAAGGCAATACGGCAGAAACACCTTAGACCTTCGGCATTTAAGTGTGTTTTCTTGTCCTTCCCTTCGCTCTTTTATTTACAATTCGTTCCAGCGTGAATCATGCACAAAGGAGGGGGGAAATTCACCGGGGTAAAGAAGACACTGTGGTTTAAGATCAAGGGGGAACGCAAAGGGTTATGTAGTGGACAGGGAGCATGGGAATCAGCTCAGAGAGGAGAGGAGGCCACTCAGTGAACAATGCACTAGTCATCAGGAGGGGGAGAGTGGGGTGGGAGAGGAATTTAGAGGCAAAATTACTTACATATCGTAAAGAAGGGGCTTACCAGTGAACGTTTGCAATCGTCAGCAAACTGGGAGAGTTATTTAGAATGTTTGTATTGTAAATATGCTGTACGAGATCTTATTAGTGTCTACCACACAACTATATATAAATCCTACACGCACACACGCACACACGCACCCTCACACACACACACACACACACACACACACACACACACACACACACACACACACACACACGCACGCACACACACACACACACACACACACACACACACACACACACACACACACACACATTTATTTATTCATTTACTGTATACTTGTATATAAGTACGTATTTACGTATGTATGAATGTAAACGTGAACACATTTTCCTTTGTGTACATAAATATCATAAACGAGAATAAACCGTTTCAGCGTATTTTCAGAAGAAAAAAAACACTAAGTTCTAGGATGAAGATCAAGAATAGAAAAGAAAAAGATGGGATTTACCTTAGGTATTAACAGGAGAATCAGAGGAAACACATTTTGCTTTGCTTTCACGTTTGTGCTTTAGAATGCCATGTTTCTTTATCATCATTCTCTCATTTTTCTTTTTCGTTCCACTTTTCCTTGGTTCCTTTTCTTTGTTATTGTTTTTGCGTCTGTTTGCTCTGTTCGCTAATAGAGGCTTTGTAAGAAAACGAAACAGAAGAAATAGTAAGGTTAATGGTTTCAGAAAACGTGAGTTAGTCAGAGAGAGAGAGAGAGAGAGAGAGAGAGAGAGAGAGAGATAGAGAGAGAGGGAGAGAGAGAGAGAGAGAGAGAGAGAGAGAGAAGGAGAGAGGAGAGAGAGAGAGAAGGAGAGAGGGAGAGAGAGAGAGAAGGAGAGAGGGAGAGAGAAAGAAAGAGAGAGAGAGAGAGAGAGAGAGGGAGAGAGAGAGAGAAATAGAGAGTATGTAAATAGATACACAGATAGAGAATCGAAACTTTGGAATGAAATAAATAAATGAAATAAAGTAATATTAACTGATTTTTGAAACACAGATTTTAAACTGAAATACATAAATCGGATAACCAAACGACGGTACATCATTTATATTATTTTTTACTATATGTTGCTTATGCATGATAACCTTCATTAAAATCATCATTAATTTAAAAATATAGTCATTACAAATGCCATGCAAATCTTTCCATTCTCGAGAAAACTCGTTATAAGTTATCAAAAATTATATATTCAGTTTGCGTTCATCTTTCCTTTAACAAGTTCATATCCTATCACTTTACAATCATTATGATATAGTAATTAATGGAAAACGAAAGAAAAATCCGAATTCCAAAGAAATATTATTACCAAAGCTACTTACACGTAAGAAAATAAAAGCTTCTGTTCAGAGAATTATTAAAATCGAATGAAGATTATATCTCGCTTTAGAGAGAGAGAGGGAGGGAGGGAGGTATAGAGAGGGAGAGGGAGAAAGACAGAGAGAGAGAGAGAGAGAGAAGAGAAAGAGAGAGAGAGAGAGAGGAGAGAGGAGAGAGAGAGAGAGAGGGAGGGAGGAGAGAAGAGAGAGAGAGAGAGAGAGAGTGAGGGGAGACAGAGACAGAGAGAGAGAGAGAGAGAGAGAGAGAGAGAGAGAGAAGAGAGAGAAGAGAGAGAAGAGAGAGGAGAGAGAAGAGAGAGAGAGAGAGAGAGTTTAAAGTTTAAGTTTAAAGTTTAAAGTTTGTTTTTGATTCCATTTGTTACAATGGATCTTCTTGGTGTGACATATTGTCTGTTTCATTTTGCTTCTAAATGACCCCCTTTGTGCAAAGAATGGCCGGGGTTACCATCCACTGGCGGCGAGGGATTTGAACGCAGGTCAGCAGATTGCTAGACGAGATCGCTACCGCTGCACCACACAGCACAGAGAGAGAGAGAGAGAGAGAGAGAGAGAGAGAGAGAGAGAGAGAGAGAGAGAGAGAGAGAGAGAGAGAGAGAGAGAGAGAGAGAGAGAGAGCGGGAGAGAGAGAGAGGGGAGAGAGAGAGAGAGGAGAGAGAGAGAGAGAGAGAGAGAGAGAGAGAGAGAGAGAGAGAGAGAGAGAGAGAGAGAGAGAGAGAGAGAGAGAGAGAGAGAGAGAGAGAGAGAGAGAGAGAGAGAGAGAGAGAGAGAGAGAGAAATAATCAGAAAGAGAAGAGAATCAAAGGGTAAAAAAGAAAGAAAAATAAACCAAGAGAAAGAGTAAGATAGAGAAAACGAAAAATAACCTTATACAGAGAAACCTTTCATATACTGGCACCCTAAGTCTTCCAATCTTGACACCTCTCGCACCACCCTAGCTCACACGTCTTTTCCAATCTTGTCTCTCTCTAATTCCCTCAATCGCGAAAGCAGAACATGATAAAGTGGACGTTCCTTCCATTGCCGTCAATCACTCTTGCTTCCCTGCTTCCCTGTATCTCTTTTTCCCCTGTTTCTCTGTTTCTCTGTTTCCTGTTTCTCTGTTTCCCTATTTTTCTGTTTCCCTTGTCATGTCTCATTACGTTCGTGCTGTGGTGTTGGTACCCGTTTTCCTTTCTATATCTTGCGAGGGGGTACTTTTTCTCTATTCTCTTCTTGCTGTGTTTCTGTGTTTATATTTTCTTCTTTCCCTTTCTTTCTCTTTCTCTTTTTCGTTCTCTTTCTCTCTCTCTCTCTCTCTCTCTATCTCGCTCTTTCGCTTCCTCTCTCTCTCTCTCTCTCTCTCTCTCTCTCAATCTTTCTCTCTCTCTGCCTCTTTCTCTATTTGTCTCTTTCTCTTTTTCTCTCTCTCGCTCTTTCGCCCCCCCTCTCTCTTTAATCATTTCCTTCACTTTATCGCTTTCTCACTCTCTCCTCTCTTTTGTACTGCTTCCAGTCCACGTGAAATCAAAAGTATAGTGAAAGAAGATAAAAATATACGAAGATGAAATAGAAAAAAGAAGAAGAAAAAGATGGTGATGATGATGAAAGTGGAGATTACAAAAAGAAAACAAACACAAAAATATAACAGGACAAACGTTGCCTTTGTATCCCGTTCCTCAGCTAATTCAAGGATTTTATGTTTCCTTCAAAACCTCCTCTGCATACTGTCAAGCAAATACAGTGAAGGAGGTTATGCATTATGTAGTTACAGAGAGCAGGAGGGAGCTCGGTGAGAGACACAAATGAAAACGGAGAGAGAGACGGAAACAATCTCACACACTCGTTTACACACACACTCATCACACACACACAATCCACATACATAAACACACACACACACAGACACACACACACACACAAAAACACACACACACATATATATATATATGTGTGTGTGTGTGTGTGTGTGTGTGTGTGTGTGTGTGTGTGTGTGTGTGTGTGTGTGTGTGTGTGTGTGTGTGTGTGTGTGTGTGTGTGTGTGTGTGTGTGTGTGTGTGGTTGTGTGTGTGTGTGTGTGTGTGTGTGTGTGTGTGTGTGTGTGTGTGTGTGTGTAATCATACATACACATATATATATATATATATATATATATATATAATATATATATATATACATATACATAATATACATATATATGTATCTATGTATAGTATGTATGTTTACACACACACACACACACACACATACACACACACACACACACACATATATATATATATATATACATATATATATATATATATATATATACACGTACACAGTTCGTTAACTACGTTTTGCTCTGTATTTCATCAAGCATCCTTCTAACCTCGTTTCCAATCCCGGAATACCGAATGGAATTTGTTTTGTGAATGAAACCAGGTATTCCGACCATCGACCCCGTAAACCCTGCCGTACGCAAACAAAACACAACCCCACCTTTATTGGGAATACTGTACACGCACACACGACAAAGCGAACACACCGTACAAACCATCCCTATATGCAAACAAAGACCCGCAATACTAGATCTACACTAATAAAAAAAAAAAATACCCTGTTTCTTTTGCTGTTGATGCGTCGTATTTTCTCGTGTACGTATTTACTTCGGAGTTTTGTTATGTAACACAATATTCGTGGAAGTTGCCATCCCCCTCTTGTCATTTGTTTCACACCTTTTATCCGTCCCCTCTCTTCCTGCGTGCGTGCCATTCCAATCTCCTCGCCTGTCTAAATTTCTTTGTCCTTTCATGTATAGATCTCGAAACTTCCATGTTTGTTGGTATGTTTTGCCTGTGTGTGTGTGTGTGTGTGTGTGTGTGTATGTGTGTGTGTGTGTTTATGTGTGTGTGTATGTGTGTGTGTGTGTGTGTGTGTGTGTGTGTGTGTGTGTGTGTGTGTGTGTGTGTGTGTGAATGCATGTATATATGCAATGAGAGAGAGAGATATCTACTTAGCTACACTAACAGAGAAAATATAAACATTACATTTACACCCATCCATACAATAATACATGCTTACGTATTTTCATACAAAAAACACGTCTATTGGGAAAGAAGATGAAAAGCGAATGCAATTGCCTTACTAAACAAACGGACATGTCTTGAACATGTCTTGAATTCCTCACCTACAGCAA
>NC_051388.1:55072263-55094763 GCF_015228065.2 Penaeus monodon | reverse complement strand
ATAATAATAACAATATCATTGCTGTTATTTTGTTTTTAATTTCATTATTGATTATAATAAGGATAATATTATCATTATTGTTATTATCATTTTATTATTATTATTATTATCATTATCATTTATTATTATTATTATTATTATTATTATTATTATTATTATTATTATTATTATTATTATTATTATTATTATTATTATTATTAATGTAGTTACTACTATCATTATGATTATAACTGTTAATTGTTATTATTATAAACACCACTATCACCATTAACTATACTATTTTCTTTTCTTATCATAAGTGCGACTGTTACCACCATAATTATCATTGTTACATTATCGTAATTTATCTAATATCCCATGAATAAATTTCTAATAGGCATTGATTCTGCTTCTAATGGAAATAAAGGGAACTAAGGAGAAGATACGAATTGGCATAATTTAGGAAGACATTCAACCTGAAGACGATGAAGGCAGTGTCAGAGGGAGGAGGATACACTTACCGCAGTGTTCTTTTTAATCGTCTAAGAATATCATGAGGCCCTTGCTATTTCCTTCCTCCTCTACCTTCTCCAGAATTTTGAGATCTCGTGATATCCTGAATTCGATTCTGTGTTATTTGAAGTTGATGGTAAAGGGATGATTTCCACTGCTAGTTATTACAATTTCGAAAAATAATCTTTTGTAGAAATGCTGGATAATGAGATATTGCTATTCTTATCTCATAAAGAGAATATTCCAACTCCAGACTTTCAAGATATCTAGGAATGCCTAATAATTCTGGAATAACTACAGTACAATTCCGAGAAACATGTAGACGTGATTTGAATAATCTCAATATTATTAGACTCAATGATAAAACGTGTCTATTTAAGCTTGATGAGAGACCTTCAGATCAAGTGTAAGCCTTGAGCATCTTAAAACACTCGTCTTATTTTGCTTGTGCATAAATTCTTCTTAATCTTCTTTGGGACGAAAATGAGAATGCTTTTCGGGAAATGTTTTTGTTTTTTCCTCTCTTCCTTTTCGCTATTTCTTTTCTTTTTCTTTCTGCGTCTGAATGCGCGCGCGCGTGTGTGTGTGCATATTTCTTCGTACCTATATGCCTATATGTATATATTTGTATATGTATACATACTACATACATACATACATATATACATGTATATATTTATATATAATGTTTGTATAAAAGTGTGTGTGTGGACACAAATCGGCTGGTGAGTGTCCGCCCATAAGATTAACTTGGTGCTATGAAACAACAGACGCCGTAATGAAACTTAACTGAGTTGGAGGCGCGGAGGACATTCCGTACAATGATGGCCTTGTTAATACTGCATGAGAGGCGACCGAAAACGCATATGGGAATCGGGAATGAGGAGTTCTACTGTGGCTTCCTTCTGCTGCTTTTTGCTGTTGAACCTGAAATTCCTGCTTGGTTGAATGTATATACGTTCATGAATATCATAAAGGTGTGTGTGTCCTTACACATAAGGATGCAAACACATAAATACGTAAACAAACAAAGACCCACATACCTCTTTAAAATTTTCTTGAAGAGTAGGTGCAAAGGTACGCTTTTGGTACAAAGGTACGCTACCCGCTCTTCCCTTCAAAGACGGTATATTACGTCATCCGCCGTTTACAGCTTAATAAAAGCCGATATCTTTGCGTAGACTAGTGGCTTTGTAATGAGAATTACCTTAAGAAATGGTGTCCTAAATATACTATTTCTTGGAAGAATGAAATACCATTTCCACGTGTTCTAGAATCTAAGGAAAAGATTGAGTTCAGGCAGATTTGATTTCCTTTTCAGTTTAATTAAAATTCCAAATGAAAGATGTTTTGAGAAACTTTATATTCTTTTCCCATTTCAAGTTTGAAGACATACAAATCTGGGGTTGAGTTCATGCAGGAAACCAGTCGACCTGTTTTCGTTTTACTTAATTGAAAAAAAAAGAAAAAAAAAAGAAGGGGAAACGGCTAAGGCGCAAGAGGATGGGCAGATAAGGAGAGGGGAAAGAGGATGAGAGAACAAATATAAAAGACTTGTAGCAAGAAAGAACACGGGGGACGAGGAGGAAAAATGTATACAGATCGACCAGCTTTAGTATCATATGTAAGGATTTATATATATATAGATATATAGATATATATATATATATATATATATATATATATATATATATATATATATATATATATATATATATTATATATACATACATACCAAATCACATACGTACAAAGAATCATATAAACCCAAAAACACACATATATTTATATCTATTCTAACGCTCACCACTTCTTTATTCATCTATCTACATATATCCATATCTTTTCAAATTAAAACCTTAAGTTGAAATTTCAAATAATTACAACCTTCTCTAATTATGAAGCCTTTTCTTCAGTTACTCTTTTTCAAAGAGACTTAGACGGCGTACGTTATCAGTATTCTCTATTGTTCCATTAAACCAGATATCCGACTATCAATAACAATTTCCTCCAAGTTTTCGCCATTAGAAAACGCAATATCCTTTTCAAATGCGGATGTTTCCCTTGCCTCGGTCAGCTTGTCGTAAAACAGCAATTTGTTATTTCAAACACACGCTCACATGATCAAAGCTAAATTTCCTTTCCAATTTATTATAAAACTTCAGATCAAACATGTATAGAACACGAATAACAAACAGACCATAATCCCCTTTAACCATTCAAAGAATTCGCATTACAGCAATTATTTTGTAAAGAGAAGGGAAGGTCATCTCACTGCACTTTCCATGTTGTTCTTTGTAGCTTCGAATGGTCACTATTGCCAAATATCCGATAGAATTTCGTCTTTCTAAATTATTAGTATCATATTATTGTTGCGATTAATTTTATCACCACAATAATAATAACAGTTAATAATAATAATAATAATAATATTATTATTATTATTATTATTATTATTATTATTATTATTACAAACTAATAATAATAATAATATTATTATTATTATTATTATTACTACTACGACTGATACCGTTATAATAATACTAATAACGGCATTTTCACCATTATCATTGTTACCATTTATTTAGGATTTCTCCTTATTTAATAACCCCAAGAGTAAATTTCCTCTAGATATTGATTCTGCTTCCAATGGAAATAAAGGGCACAGAGAATATACGAAATGGCATAATTTAGAGAGACATTCAACCTGAAGACGATATAAAAAGCCAATGTCCTGAGGGTCAGGCAGTGTCAGAGGGAGGAGGGTACACTTACCGCGGTGTTCTTTTTAATCGTCTTAGGATATCTTGAGGCCCTTGCTTTCTCCTTCCTCCTCTCTCTTCTCCAGAATATTGAGAAGATATCGTGATCATCTTTTGTAGAAATATTGGATAATGAGATATTGCTATTCTTATCTCTTAAAGGGAATATTCCAATTCCAAACTTCCAAGACAATTAAGAATGCTTGATAATTCTGGAATGACTTCGGTACAATTCCCAGAAACATGAAGACGTGATTTGAGCAATCTTAATGTTATAAGACCCAGTTATAGAAGTGTCTATTTAAGCTTGATGAGAGACCTGCAGATCGAGTGTAAGCAACGAGCATCTTAAAACACTCGTCTTATTTTGCTTGTGCATGAATTCTACTTAATCTTCTTGGGAACGAAAATGAGAATCCCTTTGGGGAAATAAAATTGTTTTTTTTCTCTTGTTTTCGCAGTTTCATTTCTTTTTCTTTCTTTCTTTGTCTGTGTGCGCGCGTGTTTGTCTGTATATATTTCTTCGTACGTATATGCATATATGTATATATTTTTTGTAAATGTATACATAATACATATACACACACATACACACACACACACACACACACACACACACACACACACACACACACACACACATATATATATATATATATATATATATATATATATATATATATATATATATTATATACATATTTATATATATTCATAAAAAAATTCTGTATAAACGTGCTTGTGCGGACACAAGTGCGCAGGTGAGTGTCGGCTCATGAGATTAACTTCATGCTATGAAACAATAGACGCCGTAATGAAGACTTTAATTGAGTTGCAGTGATGGAGGCGTGAAGGTCACTCCGTGGAATGATAGCCTTGTTAATGCTGCATGAAAGGTGATCCAGAACGCACGTGGGAGTCGGAGGTGAATCGGGGAATGAGTTCTGTTGTGGCTTCCTTCTGTTGCTTTTTGCTGTGGAACCTGAAATTCTGCTTTATTGTATTTGTACAGCAGTCATGCGGGATTTTTTATACGTTCATGGATATCATAAATGTGTGTCCTTACAAATACTTAATTAAACACGTAACCCCCCCGCCCTTCACAAACAAATACCCACACATCCACCCATACGCCTTTCTAAAATTTTCTGAAAAAAACAAAGACGATATATTACGCCACCCGCCGTTTACACGTTAATAAATGCCGATATCCTCTTCGTAGACATGTGGCTTTGGAATCAGAGCTCCATGCATCCCTTAAGAAATGTAGTCTTAAAAATCCCATTTACTGGAAGAGTAAAATAATATTTTCACACGTTTTACAGTCTAAGAAAAATTTCGAGATCATGCAAATTTGATTTCCTTAGATTTTTTTTCAAAAGATTATTTAAACTTCCATATGAAAAATGTTTGAGAAATTTTAGATCCTTTTCTGATATCAAGTTTGAAGTCATACAAATCTGGGTTGAGTTCATGCAGGAAAAAGCAGGAAACCAGTCGACCTGTTTTCGTTTTACTTAACTGGAACAAGAAAAAAAGAAACGGCTATGGCGCAAGAGGATGGGCAGATAAGGAGAGGGGAAAGAGGATGAGAGGATATAAAAGACTTGTAGCGAGAAAAAAGACGGGACGAGGAGGAAAAATAAATACAGTTCGACCAGTTTTAGTATCATATGTAAGGGTTTTTTATACACATACGTACACACTATATATCTATTCTAACACTCCCCCTTCTTTATCCATTTATCTATCTATCTATCTATCTATCTATCTATCTATCTATCTATCTATCTATCTATCTATATATATATATATATATATATATATATATATATATATATATATATGTATGTATATATGGATACATATCTGTTCACTGTTATTATTATGTGTTCATATGTATTACTAAGTTTTATTTTAAATTAGAAACTCTCTCAAATTGAAATTCTTAATAATTACCATTTTTAGCTACTCCTCTTAAAGGAGATGAAGATGAACTGAATGCTTTTTCTTATTAAATTCTATACATGTTCATCATCTTTTCTTCCATTAAACCAGATATATATACGATAATCAACGCTTTTCTGTAGCAATATCAATCCTAACAGGCTAAATTTTCAGGAATCCCACTCGCGTGCAATAATCTTTTCGCAAATTATCCTCCATTATCTTCTCCTTAACCCCTTCGTCCTCATATCCCTCTTCAGTAATAATTTCCCCCAATTTTTCGCCATTAGAAAACGCAATATCCTTTTTATATGAAAATGTTTCCCTTTGCCTCGGTCAGCTTGTCGTAAGACAGCAATTTGTCATTTCAAACTCACGCTAACATAAACCTCATTAGCACCCTTAACTATACTATTTTCTCTTACTATCATTACTGCGACTCTTAACACCATAATAATACCAATAGTGGCATTATTTTCATGATTGTTATTGTTGCATTACCGTAATTTATTTAATATCCTATGAATAAATTTCCATTAGGCATTGATTCTGCTTTTAATGTATATAAAGGGTACAAAGGAGAAGATACGAATTGGCATAATTTAGGAAGACGATATAAAAAGTTAATGTCATGAGGGTCCCGCAGTGTCAGAGGGAGGAGGATACACTTACCGCCGTATTATTTTTAATCGTCTTAGAATATCCTATCTTAGAAGATTCTTCTTCCTCCTTTCTCTTCTCTAAGATGTTGTTAAGGTATTGCAATATCCTGAATTCGATAGTATTATTTATTTATTTATTTATTTGACAAAGGGAGGATTTTCATTATAACAATCCCGAAGATCTGTCGTTATATATAATATATATATATATATATATATATATATATATATATATATATATATATATATATATATAATATATATATATATATATATATATATATATTATATATATATATATATATATATATATATATATATATATATATAAATGCAGAAATGTTGGATAATGAGATATTGCTATTCTTATCTCTTAAAGGGAATATTCCAACTCCAGACTTTCAAGATATCTAGGAGTGCTTAATAATTCTGGAATGACTACAGTACAATTCCGAGAAACATGAAGACGTGATTTGAATAATCTCAATACTATTAGGCTCAATGATAAAACGTGTCTATTTAAGCTTGATGAGAGACCTTCAGATCGAATGTAAACAATGAGCATCTTAAAACACTAGTCTTATTTTGATTGTGTATAAATTCTTTTTAATCTTCGGAATGAAAATGAGAATGCTTTTCGGGAAGTAAATTTTCTCTCTCTCTCTCTCTCTCTCTCTCTCTCTCTCTCTCTCTCTCTCTCTCTCTCTCTCTCTCTCTCTCTCTCTCTCTCTCTCTCTTTCTTTATCTTTTTCCTTCTGTCTGCGGCTGTGTGCACATGTGTGTATCTGTATATATTTCTTCGTACGTACATGCATATAACTTTTATATATGTATATGACACACACACACACATGCCTTTTTAAAAATTTCTGGAGGAGTAGATGCTAAGGTACGCCATCCGCATTTCCCTTCAAAGACGATATATTACGCCACCCGCCGTTTGCAGGTTAATAAATGCCGGTATCCTTTTCGTAGACTTGTGGCTTTGAAATCAGATCTCCCTTGAGAAATGTAGCCCTAAAAATACCATTGTTTGGAAGAATAAAATACCATTTCCAATCGTTCTAGAATCTAAGAAAGTTTTCGAGATCATGCAAACTTGATTAATTAAAATTTTGACAAACTTTGTATTCTTCATGTAGGAATAAGCACAAAACCAATCGACCTGTTTTCGTCTTACTTAATTGGAACTAGAAAAAAAACACACACACGAGAAGGGGAAACGGCTAAGGCGCAAGAGGATGGGCAGATAAAGAGAGGGGAAAGAGGATGAGAGAACAAATATAAAAGACGTAGCGAAAAAAAAAAAAAAACACTGGGGACGAGGAGGGAAAATGTACATAGCCCGACTAGCTTCAGTATCATATGTAGTTTTTTTTTTTAATAAACATACAAACACATACGTACAAAGAATCACACACCCCAAGCACAAACATATATCTATATTCTAACGCTAATCCCTTCTGTATCCAACTATCTATGTATATGCATATGCATTCACTGTTGCATTATGTGAATTTACAGATCTTTATTTGAAATCAAAATCTCTCAAACTCAAATTTCAAATCAATACCTTTTTCTAATTATAAAGCCTCTTTTTAAAAGTTATGGAGACGGACGGAATGCATTGTCAGTGCTCTCTGTTGTACCATTAAACCAGATATATATCCGACAATCGACGCTTTTCTGTAGCAGCATTAAACCTAATAGGCCAAATTTTATGGAATCCAACTCGTGTGCAATAATCCTTTCACAAATTATCCTCCATTATGTTATTCTTAACCCTTTCGTCGTCGTATTCCTCTTCAGTAACAATTTCCTCCAATTTTTCGCCATTAGAAAACGCAATATCCTTTTTATATTTTTACCCCGGCCAGGTTATCGAAAGACAGCAATTTGTCATTTCAAGCTCACGCTGACATGATCAAAGTTTAATTTCCTTTCCCATATATTATAAAACTTCAGATCAAACATGTATAGAGCATGAATAACAACCAGACCATAATTCCCTTTAACCTTTCAAAGAATTAGCATTAAAGGAATTAGTTTATAAAGAGAAGGGAAGTTCATCTCACTGCACTTTCCATTTGGTTCTTTGTAGCTTCGAATTGTCATTTTTATCTAATATCCGAAAAAAAATCATCTTTCTGAATTACAGTCTCTGGATGTAAGCAAATGAAGCGATATCTTCTGTGTCTTCAACTGTTTTCAGGCGTTTATGTTCATTATTAATATTTTTCCATATAAATTTGCTCAATATAATAATGGTAATGATTGTCATTATTACTGCTACTAGTGATATCATAATAGTGTATGACAGTTCTTAAGATCACTATTATCGTTGTTTTTCTTGTAGTTTAAATTATGGTTGTTATGATTCTTATTCTTACCTTCATTTATATTCTAATGCTTCTAACTTTCGTCCTTTTTGACTATCATCATATTGACACCGCAGTCTATATTATTGTTATTAACAATAATAGTGATTATACTGCTGCTGCCGCCGCTGCTGCTGCTGCTGCTGCTGCTGCTGCTGCTGATGATGATGATGATGATGATGATGATGATGATGATGATGATGATGATGATGATGAGGAGGAGGAGGAGGAGGAGGAGGAGGAGGAGGAGGAGTATGATCATGATGATGAGGAGGATAAGGATGATATCATTGCTACTATTATTTTTTTTTTACCTTCATTATTGAAAATAATTGTATTATTATTATTGTTGTCATTATCATTTTATTATTATTATTATTATTATTATTATTATTATTATCGTTATTATTATTATCGTTATTATTATGTTGCTGCTGTTGTTGTTACTTTTATTATGATTATTATAACTGTTAATTGTTATTCCCATAAACATCATTAGCACCCTTAACTATACTATTATCTCTTATTATCATTACTGTGACTGTTACCACCACCACAATAATGCCAATAGTGGCATTATTTCCATTATTATCATTGTTTCATTACCGTAATATATTCAATGATCCTATGAATAAATTTCCATTAGGCATTGATTCTGCTTCTAATGGAAATAAAGGGTACAAAGGAGAAGATACGAATTGGCATAATTTAGGAAGACGATATAAAAAGTTAATGTCATGAGGGTCCCGCAGTGTCAGAGGGAGGAGGATACACTTACCGCAGTGTTCTTTTTAATCGTCTAAGAATATCTTGAGGCCCCTGCTATTTCCTTCCTCCTCTACCTTCTCTAGTTTGTTGAGAAGGTATCGCGATATCCTGAAATCGATAGTGTTTTTTATCAATTATTTACTTATTTATAATTATTTATACATGCATACATACACACACACACACACACACACACACACACACACACACACACACACACACACACACACACACACACACACACACACATATATATATATATACATATATATATATATATATATATATATATATATATATATATATATATATATATATATATATATATATATATATATATATATATATATATATATATAAAGGAAGGATATCCATTGCTAGTTATAAAAAAAAAAAAATAATTAAACAATTCCGAAGATCTATCGTTCTAAAAAAAAAAAAAAAAAAAATGTCGAAATGCTGGATAATGAAATATTGCTATTCTTACCTTTTAAAGGAAATATTCCAACTTCAGACTAATTAGGAATGCTTAATAATTCTGGAATTACTTCGGTACAATTCCCAGAAATATGAAGATGTGATTTGGACAATCTCAATATTATTAGACTCAATGATAAAATTGTCTATTTAAGCTTAATGCAGATCGAGTGTAAGCCTTGAGCATCTTAAAACACTCGTCTTATTTTGCTTGTGCATAAATTCTTAATCTTCTTGGGAACGAAAATGATAATGCTTTTCGGGAATTTTTTTTTTTTTCTTGTCTTTTTCTTTCTTTCTGCGTCTATGTGCGCTTGTATATCTGTATATATTTCTTTGTACGTATATGCCTATATGTATATAAATGTATATGTATACATAATACATGCATACTTATATATACATATTTATATATATACTCATACATGATGTTTGCATAAACGTGCTTGTGTGGACACAAATGTGCAGGTGAGTGTCGTCGGCTCATGAGATTAACTTGATGCTATGAAACAATAGACGCCGTAATGAAGCATTTGACTGAGTTGCAGTGATGGAGGCGTGAAGGTCACTCCGTGCAATGATGGCCTTGTTAATGTTGCATGAGAGGTGATCGAGAACGCACGTGGGAATCTGAGGTGAAACAGGGAATGAGTTCTGTTGCGGCTTCCTTCTGTTGCTTTTTGCTGTGGAACCTGAAATTCCTGCTTGGTTGTATTTGTACAGTAGTCATGCGGGAATGTCCAGGCTGTTGTTTATGCGTTCATGAAGTTCATAAAGGGGTATAAACACACACACACACACACAAAAGAAAAGAAAGAAAAAAAAAACACACAAACACACACACACGCAAACACACACACAAACAAACACACTCTTACACACAAACACACATACACACACAAACACACTCTCACACACAAACACACACACACACACAAACACACATACACAAACAAACACATACACACACACACAAACACACACACACACACACACACACTCACGCCTCTCTAAAAATTTCTGGAAGAGTCTATGCAGACCGAAGGGACGTGAGAGCGAAGTGTGAAATGAATCGGTCTCGCCAATTTGACCGCAGTCGAAAGTGACGAAGGAGGTTGAAAGGAAAATTGGATTAAGCCCCTTTATTATGGTATAAGAAAGGGGGAATATTAGGGAAAGGGAGGAGATAGGGAGGAAATTGAGAGAAAATTAGGATTTTTTTTTTCTTTTACTCGTTTTAATTTCCGAATGATGAATGAGGTGGAGTGAGGAGAAGCGGTGCTGTGATAAAGTGGATATGCAGAAGGAGATGGCGATGTTGAATACAAAAGGAAAATTAATTAGATATAAGAGAGAGAGAGAGAGAGAGAGAGAGAGAGAAAGAGAGAGAGAGAGAGAGACTTAGGTCTTAGTGGCTCCTTCTTTCGATTTTTTCTGTTAATACCGCACTTTGTCTATAATTTGTAGGTTTTCTCGGTTGCTCTTTTTTCATTTATTTATCTAATTTATCTATCCACTCCTTTATTTCTTCGTCTCTCTCTCTCTCTCTCTCTCTATCTATCTATCTATCTATCTATCTATCTATCTATCTATCTATCTCTCTCTCTATCTATCTATCTATCTATCTCTCTCTCTCTCTCTCTCTCTCTTACTCTCTCTCTGTCTTTCTCTTTCTCTCTTTCTCTCTCTGTAAAGAAAATCTAGGACAGTACACAAATGGAAAGGGTTAGCAACTTTGCTTATTAAATTTATGCTTTAAATCACATAGTTGGCCATTACATATTCAGAAAACCAACCGATAGTAGTTAGAATGGCTGATGCAATATACAAGTGTGCAAAAAAGGGTATAGTACATATAATATCTCTATTATTACAACCAAACCTCTCTTATTATATACATATCGGTCAATAAACCATCTTTAAATAATCATAAGGCAACAGAACACATTGCATCATTTTCTTTTTACAAAACAATCAATAAAAAAACTTGGTATCAAAAGTTGCTGAAGATGAGAAGATTAGATTCATAAGGCTGCCTTCACATCTTAAAGCCGCTGCCTGTCCCAGTGTTTGTCTCGTCGTCATGGTTACGTTGTGACATATATACTAGTTTTTAGTTCAATATTTCTTTTAAAATTTGAATAAAGTGTTCTCTTCGTTATCCTGCGTACGTTTTTCGCTTCGTTTTCGTGATTCTCTGACTCTTTCCAGGGCAGATACTTTAACCGACGTACCTACCCATTGCATGCAAGTGAAAGTTTACGTAAAATGGTATCCGTGAGAGTTTACCAGCTAATTGACTTATAAATCTATTGAACCTGTATCTAATCACCGACGCAAGACCAGTAACGACTGCTTTTGCAATGTAATAAGGAAAGCGAATTCTTTACGATTAGGAACTAACTTCAGCCCAATCGATCCCTTTCATTGCAAAGAGTCTGCTGAATAGTTTCGACACGAGAACTGATCTCTAGTCGTTTGATCCGATTGCAATCTTATCGAGACTTCCATCAATGTCTCTCGCTGCTAAGGCTGACGGGGTTGTTAGAAATCCAAATGTGAATGTTGCTTGGTTTATCATATATGTCTTATATTTCTTTTCTTTTATGTATTTTTATTTTTATTCTTATTTTTATTTTTATTTTTATTCATTTTTTTACATATATTTTACTCTATTCTATTAATTTTATTTTATTTTACTATTATTGTTTTTTTTTAATATATGTATATATAAAAAAATTATTATCATTATTTTTTTTACTTTTAAATGTGGACATTTCAATGGAGAACATTAGGGTTGTACCTTTGTACAAATAAGCAGAGAGAGAGAGAGAGAGAGAGAGAAAAAAAAAAAAAAAAAAAAAAAAAAATATATATATATATATATATATATATATATATATATATATATATATATATATATATATATATATGTGTGTGTGTGTGTGTGTGTGTGTGTGTGTGTGTGTGTGTGTGTGTGTGTGTGTGTGTGTGTGTGTATGTATGTATGTATGTATGCATGTATGTATGTTTGTATGTATGTGTTTATATAACAAATTGCATGAACAAAAAGCAAATCGTTTTAGACTAAGAGACACAGACAGACAGACAGACACAAACCGACAGACAAGAGGCAGAACTAAACAAATAAAGCAAGAATAAGATCTAACTTCAGTACCACTAAGCAATGCCAAAGACATCTTCAATTCTTCTCGATGATCATGCAACGGCACGAAGTTACACGTGCTGTTAGCAGGGATCTGAGAGCCGTCCCTCAATTCAGAGAGCAGGAAGTTCCGGTTTAAATGAGGCAGAGAAGATTCACCATGGAAGGAAGGGAGAACTGCAAGTGATTGGGAGATTCCATATCACATCTCTGAAATTTCTTGATTGTAACGGCATGTTTGTAATAAAAAACGGTGATCGTAATGATAAGAATGATAATGATGATGGTAGTAATCACAATATTGATTATAACAATCATGGTAATGATAATATCAGTAGAAATAATCATAAAAGTAATATAATGATAATGACAATAATACTGATACTAATAGTACCACAAAAGGTACTGATAAAAATGATATCGATAATAATGATAATCATCATTTTCCAATTCATTCTGTCCTCAGCCTCTGTCCCTCCGATTTCTTTCATGTCCTCGCTAACTACATCCACGAACCTTCTTTTTGGTCTTCCTCTTTTCTCTTGCCTGGTAAACCCATCCTTAATATTCTTCTACCGATGTCCTGCACGTCTCTCCGCAGAACAGTGCCAAACCACCGAAGTCTCGCCTCTCTTACTTTTCTTCCAAAGCGTCCAACTTTCTTTGTCCTGCTTATGTAGTCCTTCCTACTCCCATTTTGCATCATCACTTCAAGAGAAAATCTCAGCATCTTGACCTCAGCAGTCTCTAGCTCTGCTGTCTGTCTTTTTCGCGAATGGTAGTTTCCAGTCCATATCAAATTACCGGCCTCACCATTGTATCAAAAGTCTTCCCTTTCACTCTAGTCGATATCCTTTTGTTGCGGATCATTCCTGACACTTTTCTCCGTCCTTTCCACTTTATTTGCACCCTCTTCTTCACCTCTTTGTTGTAATCCCCATTACTCTGGACAATTGAGCCTAGGTATTTGAATTCTTCTATTTTTGTCACTTCTAGGCCTTGCATCCTCACCTCTCTTCTATCAACCCCCTTATTTACACACACACACACACACACACACACACACACACACACACACACACACACACACACACACACACACACACATGTATTCCGTCTTGATCCTACTGAGTTTCATGCCTCTTTTCTCCAGGTCGTTCCTCCATAACTCTAGGCTTTACTCCACTTGTTCTGTCCTCTCGCTGCAGATGCCTATATCATCCGCTAACATCATCGTCCAAGGTGACTCCTGTCTCATCCATCAGTCTGTCCGTTGTCATTGCGAACAAGAACAGGCTCAAAGTCGAACCTTGATGTAATCCTACCTCAACTTTGAAACCCCCTGTCATCCCACTGCACATCTCACCACTGTCTCACTTCCCTTAAACATATCTTGCTCTGCTCTTTTGTACTTCTCTGCCGCTCCAGACTGCCTCATACGATACCATACCTTTTCTCGTGGCACTTTGTCATAAGCATTTTTTCTAAATCTAGAAACACACAGTGCAGTTCTTTCTTTCCCTCTCTATATTTATGCATTAGCATCTCATTGCAAACAACGCATCAGTAGTACTTCTACGAAGCATGAAGCCAAAATGCTGGTCACTGATTACTACCTCATTGGTCGACCTAGCTTCCAGATTTCTTTCCCAAAGCTTCATGCTATGGCTACCAGCCATAGCATGAAGCTTTGGGAAAGAAAGCCTTATCCTCCATTCACAGGAGGATAAGTGTACCATGAACTAGTTAAACTTTCCTGTTAAGAATCCTACTGCCATTTCTCCTAGACATTTCCATGTTTCTACTGATACATCGTCTGGACCAACTGGTTCTCCGGTTTTTTCATTCTTTGCATAGTTTTCCCCAACCCTTTTTTAATTTGTTCTATATCCATTTTCCAATCTCTACCACCTCCGACCTTTCATTTTCTTCATTCATGAATTCTTTGAAGTACTCCTATCTTTTCAAAACACTCTCCACACTTGTTAATATGTTTCCATTTATATCTTTCATCACTCTAACTTATTGTCTATCTCTCCCAGCCCGGTCCCTCTATTTGGCTAGACTCTTCCTCTCCTTCCTTTGAGTCCAAACGATCGCACAACTCCTCATAAGCATTCTGCTTTTCAGCTGCTACCTCTTTCTTTGTCTTGCGTCGTGTGTCCTTATATTCCAATCTTTCTTCATCCCCCTGAGCACCCTATTTTTTCTCTCTCTCCTACCTTTTGCTAATTTCTTTTTCTTTATATATTCTTGAATATCTTTGTCCACCACCAAGTTTCTTTATCTTACTCGGTATCCGGATGACATTTTCAGCACCATCTAAGCTGTTTCTCTTAATACTTTTGCTGTATCTGTTCAACTAACTGGCAACTCCCCACTACCATTCAACGGACGTTTCCCTTCTTCCCTTTATTCCACTCGATAATCTTCATTCTCCAACTTCTTTGGCTCTGCTTTCATTTTCTTCTTTCTCGTTCTTAAATTAATCCTACATATTACCATTCGATGTTGTGTAGCTACACTTTCTCCTACTATCACCTTATAGTCTCCAATCTCTATGAGACTGGGCCTTCATCCACTTTTATACGTTATTCTGTGTCCTTCCTTCTTGAAATAGGTACTCACCATAGCCATTTCCATTCGTTTTTTTCAAAATTCATCACCATTTTCCTTGAACATTCCGTCCTCTTACACGATATCTGTCCATCACCTCTTCCTCTCCTAAGTTCCCTTCGCCAGCATGCCCTGTGAAATAATACCCTAATCACTCATCTTTCTTGGGGAGACTACTATATCATCCAACTCGCTCCGTGTAAGATTTCTTTTTCTTCCCTCTCACAGCGAAATTGTGGGGCACAATGCACCAATAACAGTCAGGTATACACCTTCTATTTCCAGTTTTATACTCATCGTTCTTTTAGACACTCTTTACTTCCAAAACACTTAAGTTTCTCCATCCTTCTTCTCCACATCGTGTCAGCCAACGTTCTCCCTTTTGCCAGTCATAGAGCTAACATTTAAGGTTTTAGTTCTCGCTTTCACGCTCTTTCCTCTCCACTTTCCCTCTGTCGTAAGCCTTTCTCTACTCCTCTCTTTCTCCTTGGCCATACTAGCTCAGTTTACACCGGAATCCTGCCGGCCTACAGTGTCGGTGGCGGTCGTTGTTAACCCGGGCAACGACCGATCCGGTATGGAAATCTCATTTATGATCCGCATAATTGATGAGGCATGTTTTACACCGGGTGCTCTCTGCGCCGCAACCTTCCCTATTTGTGAGAGCTTGCGACCGCCACTGTGAATGCACTGGTTTGTGCACCCCGAATGGTTGGGTTATAACGATGATAATAAAAATGATGATGATGATGATGATGATGATGATAATGATAATGATAATGATAATGATGATGATGATGATGATGATGATGATGATGATGATGATGATGATGATGATGATGATGATGATGATGATGATGATGATGATGATGGTAGTAGTAGTAGCAGTAGTAGTAAATACTAATAGTAATACTAATACTAATTATAATGATAATAATAATAATAATAACAATAATAACAATAATAATAATAATAATAATAATAATAATAACAGTGATGATACTAATACTAATGAGCTAGAGAAGGAGAGAAGGAGGAAGAGAGAGAGAGAGAGAGAGAGAGAGAGAGAGAGAGAGAGAGAGAGAGAGAGAGAGAGAGAGAGAGAGGAGAGAGAGAGAGAGAGAGAATAGGTGAGTAAAAGTGAATAAGAGAGATGAATAGGCAGATAGACAGAGAGAGAGAAAGAGAGAGATGAATAGACAGATAGACAGAAAGAGAGAGATAAATAGACAGATAGAGAGAGAGAAAGAGATAAATAGACATATAGACAGAGAGATGAACAGACAGATAGACAAAGAGAGAGAGAGAAAGAGAGAAAGATCTATCAAATCTAGTAACAGAGCATAAACTCAGAACATCCTATTCCCACCACAACACACGCCAGAAGCTCCCGTTACCTCAGCAAAGTAAACATGTGAATTATTAAAAAGGATCGTTGTGTTGGCAAACACCTGTGTACCTGTGTAAACAAAAGCATTCAGCTTTGCCTTTTCGCTGTATAACATTTTAGTGACGTTTCAGCAGGCGTTGTAGTCAAAGAGTAAAATATAATTAATAACGGGGATATAAAAAAGGGAAGAGATTAACAAGAAAAATAAAGTTCTCTCTAAGAGTCGTCAATTGCTTTATTTATTAATAACATTGTAGTTGAACAAATATCTTATTTATTTGACTTCATTCTGTGTGTGGTGGTGACGCCTGCATAAGGATGGTATAAAATTACATCCTCAAAGTATATATTATATTTACATTTATCTGTATTAGTTTATAAATACATATGTGTCCATACAAACACAGACACAAACACACAAACACAGACACACACACACACACACACACACGTATATATATATATATATATATATATATATATATATATATATATATATAAAAATATTATATATATATAATATATTAATATATATATATATATATAATATTATATATACATAACAATACAAACTATATTACTATACATACACATAACACAAATATATATAGTATATATATATATATAAATATATCATATATATATATATATATACTATATATATAATATATATATATAATATAATAGATATATTATATAATATATATATATATATATATATATATTTATATATAATATATATATTATTATATATATATATATAAATATATATAATATATAATATACATAATATACATATATTATATATATATATTATATATATTATATATATATAATATATATATATATATATATTATATAATATATAAATCATATATATATATATATATATATATATATATATATATATATATATATATATATATATATATATACTATATATATATTAATATTATATAATATATTATATATATATATATATATATATATTATATATACGCGCTTGGGTGTATGTGTGTGTGTGTGTGTGTGTATGTAAGGGGTAAAAATAGGGAGGGAAGGAAATGGACACATATACATATACATACATACATATATATATATATATATATATATATATATATATATATATATATATATATATATATATATATATATATGTATACATACATATATATATATATATATATATATATATATATATATATATATATATATATATATATATATATACGCGTGTGTGTGTGTGCATGTGTATGTGTGTATGTAAGGGGTAAAAATAGGGAGGGAAGGAAATGGAAAATAAGATAATGAAGGTTTAGGTGAAGTATGAATGAGCCGTAAATGTTAATTAGGCAAACTACCCAATGACTAAAACTAGCATAAATGTCCGTGTGAGGAGACGATTGTACATTCAAAAGATGCAATCGGTGGTGACGGCTCATCGCAACGAAATGCACGGGAAAGAAAGTTGCTCCTGAAAGCATGGGCACATTAATAGTGGCGCTGCTGCCGAGAAACAACCAACAGTGAATGGGAGGATTACTCCTAATGCTGTACTAAGCTTAAGTGCCATAACACTGAACACGTAATAAGTGCGAGATAAATAGGCGGCGAAGCATTATATGCGCACTCATTTAATGCTTTTAGGGACCTTGGGTTGTAGCCCATCATCGTCACAAAGTATCGGCCGAGAGGGCTGGGTTGCGTGGACGAGCAGAACACGTGCGTGATCGAGTGTGGGGTACGTGCATGGTTATGTACGTGCCTGAGTAGGCGCCGGGAACGTGAGACTGTGCGAGAGCACGTACCGCACGGAGCATGATTACCAGCCGCCCTATCTCTGCCCGCAAACGAGGCTCTCCTGCCCCTACGAGGCTGTCGGAGTCGCAAAGGGCATCGGTGACGCCAGCGTCTCCTCGGTCCGTCACGTCGCGAGAGAACAAGATAGCACGCCGGACGAACTAAAGTGCATAACAGTGCGTAACTTGGTGTAGTGACTATGTCCGGCGTGACAGTGATGTTCACCCCCGTGTTACTAGTGTGTGTTCACCATCCGTGTTACTAGTGTTTGTTCAACCTCCGTGTTAATAGTATGTGTTCACCGCCATGTTAATATTGTGTGTTCACCCCCGTGTTAATAGTATGTGTTCACCCCCTATGTATCATAGATTTTTATTTGTACATTTTGAGGTTAATCTTTACGGTATGGACGCACTAAGATAGGGCAAATTGAAGATGATATTCTTGTAGAGAACAAAAAGTTACAGTCATCGGTACAGGAACTAATCTGCAGACACGAACGGTAACGCCACAAATTAAGAATAAAGGTCACGGACAGCGCCCCCTCCACTCGGCGCTCCAGCGGCGAAGTCCACTCGCTCGGTGCGAAAGAATAAGTTGCCGCGCAACTCGCACACCGTCTTCTGTCGTACTGCGCACCTACGTCATCACAGTGTCATGACCAATCAGGTGGCGGCAGTTTATCAGAGATTTTAATTGCTCATTAAAGTTTTAGTATAATATTACAAATATGGTGAAAATATACACGGTCATCTATTTACTGTTTATATATATTCGCTTTTAGCCGTTTTTACGTTAAAAAAATTGTTTCCATGCTTATTTTCTCAAACCTATTATGATTTTTGATTGCTTAACTACTCAAACCACGCAGTCAATGCTTAAGCAATTCCGAGTATGCAGTTAACACCTGCACATTTCTTGAATACATCGGGGACCTGCCTCATTCTTCTCAGTGACAATGACCGATGTGTGTCGTCTGTGCTATGGTGGTGTATTAGACTTCCACTCCAAATAAATTTCATGGAAAAAAAAGAAGACCTTATCATTTTTTTACAGAATCATTGACTTTTATTAACTGAAAAAAGTGTGAAAAGTGTAGTGCGATTTGTAGACAAGATATTAAGACTGCATCGGTTCCTCCTTGCCGCTGCTAATTTGCACCCTCCGCTGTAAGGTACGTCGTCATATCATATTCGTTCTTTGTTTTACACTGCAGAAGAGATAAAAGAGGGGGTCCTTGGCTAAGTAGATAAATATACTGGTAAGACAAGTAAAAAAAAACAGACCTTTTTCAAGCTCTATCTTGCCATGCATATCGAGGTGAAGAGAATGTTTGCCAGGGGGTGTTGGGGGGCAGAGCCCCCATCAACTCTCCCCTCGGGCAGTGCCCGAAGGGCATGCCCAGTCACGGCAACTTGGATTGTTGAGTAAATTTTGTGTCGTTAACCGTGTGCACTTCTTGCTCTTTCCTAATTTTTATGGCGGGCATAATCGAATACTCGTATTTTTTTTCATCATAAATATGAAATTTGGCTCCGAAAAGTCGCATTCTATGATCTTCGTAAATATGAAATTTGGCTCGCATTTCCGAAGAGTCGCATTTCTTTGCATTCATAATTTCCTTTGGTCCTTTACTGACACTCAAATCAAACTGAGGCCACTCTATACTCCCCCCCCCCAACCCCCGGTTCGCCACGTGTCCCCCAAGCTTGTTGGCTGGAGTTGGGGGACTTAGTCTCTGGCGAGTGCGTCCATACCGTAAAGAATTACCAATTTTGAAATAATAAATCCCGACAGTAAGATTCGTTTCCTATATCCTACTTGGAATGATCAGCCAAACATAGAACAAAAGATCACGGGTGTGATCGTTCATACAGACAAATAAAAAAAGTGCTTGAAACTACGAGAACATCAAATAGAGAGTGATTGTCATGTGAACTTCATTCCCCCTCATATATATATATATATATATATATATATATATATATATATATATATATATATATATATATATATATGTGTGTGTGTGTGTGTGTGTGTGTGTGTGTGTGCCTGTGTGAGTGTGTGTATGAATATATATATGTGTGTGTGTGTGTGTGTATGAATATGTGTGTGTGTGTGTGTGTGTGTGTGTGTGTGTGTGTGTGTGTGTGTGTGTGTGTGTGTGTGTGTGTACATACGAGTGAAAGAGAGAGACAGAAACAGAGGCAGAGAGAATAAAGAGAGCGAGAGAGAAAGAGAGAGAGAGAGAGAACGTGCATAAAGCAGAATCTCTCTTCATAACACCAACACATAATAAGCTACGTGTGATAATTGGTTCATATTTTCTAGCAAGAGTGACTGTCATAATAAACCGTTAGAACTGCAAAGCATCATTAGATTAAGTGCAGTTTGTAATTTCATGCAACATGTATTGCAATACTGACACAATATCAAGGGTTCTTCTAATACACAATTTATTTTATGAAATATGACAGCAAATTGCACCAAGTGAAAGATATTGCAAGGGTAGTTTTATGCTGAAAACTGAACTATGATCATTAATAAAGCAGTTACTTCCTCTTAATACTTATAAAAATTGGTCTTGAGATTAATAATAATGATCATAATAAATATATTGATAAAAGTAATAAAAATAATAATGCTAATAATATATATGACAATGAAAATTATACTGATAAAGGCAATAATGATAATAATGATGACGATGGTGGTAATGATAATGGTTATGATAATTATAATAATGAAAAGGATTATAATGATAATAATGGTAATGATAAAGATACTACTAATAATAAAGATACTAACAATAGTAAAGATATTAATAATAATAAAAATAATGATAAAGATAATAATAATGATAATATTAACAGCAACAATAATCATAATAATACTAAAAGTAATACTAATACTAACAATGATAATAACATTAATAATACTAATGATAATAATGATGATAATAATGATGATAATGATGAACCTCCTACCCTAACTGAGGTTAGGATGGCGATTCCTAAGTTTAAGAGTGGGAAAGCCGCAGGCATTTGTGATTTCCCTGTTGAACTGCTAAAGGCTGGGGGTGAAACTATGCATGGGGCTTGCATGCAGTCATGACTGCCATCTGGGAGTCTGGTTCCATTGCCCCTGAACTGTTGAGGGGTGTGGTCATCCCTCTCTGGAAGGAGAAAGGGGATCGTTGGGACTGAATTGCTATGGGAGATTGTGAGACTCTGGGTAATTCCTACACGGATTGGCCTAATAGCAAGCCTTTATACCGGTACTGAAAGTGTGGTGGGGGCCTATTGAACTTCTTCCCTGTTAATTCAGGGGTGAGGCAAGGCTGTGCGCCAACACTTTTAAACACCTGCATAGACTAGAGAATGGGCAGAGCTACAATCCAAAGTCAGTGTGGAGCAATACTGGGCAATATCAAGGTCTCAGACCTTGACTTTGCCGATGATGTTACTATCCTATCTGAGTCTCTGGAATTACTGGTGGCGGCTCTTGATGCATTTAGCAATGAGGCGAAGCCCTTGGGCCTAGAGGTCTCCTGGACCAAAGCCAAGATTCAGGACTGTGGGCCTGTTAGGGGAACCCGTTCAGTCGATCCATGCTTGTGGTGAGGACGGTGAAGTCACAGAGAGCTTTGCATATCTTGGTAGCATAGTCCATATCTCTGGACTGTCAGACCAAGAAGTCAGTAGACGGATTGGCCTGGCAGCAGGAGCCACGACCTTGATCAACAAAGCATTTGGAGATATCTGTACCTATGCAGAAGGACCAAGCTACATGTCTTGATACTGCCTGGAATGTGTTAATTAGCCTTGATACTGCCAGTTTTGCTCTATGGAAGCGAAACCTAGTCGCTATCTAGTGCTTTGGAGTCTTGTCTTTATGCCTTTTGTAACAAGTCTCTTCGCCGGATCATGGGGTACGGTTGGCAGGACCATGTGGCCAACCGACGGCTACACTGTAAGACTGGCATGGGAACTGTTACCTGCATAATCCAGGATCGCCAACGCAGGTTATATGGGCACCT
>NC_051388.1:55054763-55062263 GCF_015228065.2 Penaeus monodon | reverse complement strand
GAAGAATCGATACGATCTTGAACGAGATGACTGGGCCGTTCGGGAGGGAAGGGAGGAGGGGAGGGAAGGAAGGGAGGGAGAAGGGATGGGAGGGGAGGGAAGGTAGGAGGGGAGGGAGAAAGAGAGGGAGGAGGGAGAAGCGAAGGAAGGGAGAAGGGAAGGGAAAGGAGTGAGGACGGGAGGGAAGGGAGAAGGGGAGGGAAGGGAGGAGGGGAGGGCGGGGAGGCTTTCAAAAGAGACATGACATGAATAGAATGAATAAGAGGTATGAGAATCTGGATACGTGGGACGGCGATACGCATACAGACGGCGACCGAACATATCCCTAAGTGCCTGCATCGTCGGGGAGATATGCATGTGTGACCTTGGTGCCTTCGCTTCAGCTTTTGGAAGATGGATAGTAAAGTGGGTAATGGGGTGCGGGGAAGGTGTGAGGGGAGGGGAGATATGTAAAGCGTAAAAGAGGGGAGAAGGGAGATTGGAGATTATAGTCCAAAAAGGGGGAGGGGGAGGGATTGGAGGCTGAAGAAAGGGAGAGGGGAGAATAAAGAAAGAAATAAGAGGAGGAATGAGAAGGGGAAGAGGGAAGAATGGAAGAAAATGGACAGGAGATGGGGAGAAAGAGAGACGGGGACAGAGGGGGAAATGCGGAAAACTGGAAAGTGGTGTAAAGGGAGGAGGAAGAAGAGGAAACAGAGAGGTGAAAGGGTTAAGTAAGTAATGAATGGTGGAAGAAAAGAGAGACAAGAAGAAAGGAAGTATCAGACAACGAAAAGAAGAGAGAGGGGAATAGGAGAATTAAGAAGAAGGGGTACGAAGAAGGGGAGAAAGGGAGGGAGGTAGGGAGGAGGCGAGCGGGGGGGGGGGGAGTCAGGAGAGGGAAAGGAGGTCCGAAGATGTGGAGAACGGGAGAGAGGAGGAGAGGAAGGAATGAGAAGAGAAGAGGGAGAAGGGATCCGGAGAAGGGGAGGGAGATGAGGGCAGGTCAGAAGGGGGGGGGGGAAGAGGGGAGACGAAGAAGCTGGCGCCATCGAGACTGTGAGGGGAATCGACTCGGCGCCAGGGCTCGGGTGAGGGGACGTGGGATGAAAATCTTAAGGAGAAGAGAGGGAAGGCGACGGGGAGGAGAGGAGACTCCATAATGAAAGAAAAGACACTGAAAAGAGGGGAAAGAGGGTAGATACTGAGATTCGAGAAGAACTCCTCTTTCATTTTCACTTAGTATTGTTATTCTATTGTATTATTACAGAATACATAATAAAAGAATAGACATTGAAAGGAAGGGAATTAAGCACTATTATTCACAGTCTAGAAGTTTGATTCGTGTTTTCCTTTAACAGCAGAAAGAAACTGAGAGCAAGCCATAAATTCATATCAGTGATGTTCTTATTAGTGTATTTAAAAAGGATGTGAAAGAAATCACCAATACTATTAGCAGCAACAAGATAATTATATTTTCATAATTGTTTAACATTTTCATCGTTATTGATTTCACTATCAGATTCACTGTTGTTTCAGTTATTGACATGAAAGATAATATATTTTTTGATTGAGAGAGAGAGATAGAGAGAGAGAGAGAGAGAGAGAGAGAGAGGAGAGGAGAGAGAGAGAGAGAGAGAGAGAGAGAGAGAGAGAGAGAGAGAGAGAGAGAGAGAGGCAGACAGACAGAAAGAGACACAGAGAGAAAGAGAAAGAAAAGATAAACCCGAGAAGGCACCAAATCACTACAACTCTGAAGGTGAATATCATCATGTTCGTCCTCCTCTTAATTCCCTAAGAATTCTTACATCTGCCACAATAAATTCCGTTCACCTTTTTACCCATTTTCATTTCATATGTCTTGATGAATTCGTCCGTTGTTTCCGGGTGTGATATTCACCTCGACTCACACTCTTGTTAGTATTGTCCGCACTGTGTAGGCTGTGAGACCTTGGTCGCTCCTCTCTGTATGGACGAGTGCCAAATATGGTCTTTTCTCTTGGGGTTGCCTGTTGGCTCTTTGTATGCTGCTAATTTCTGTCTTTTTTTTCTTTTATTGATTTATTTGTATTTTTTGTCACTCATTCGTATTTTACAATGAAGGTCCTGGGATCTCTCCTTCATTCTCTTTATCTCGTTTTGTTTCTCCATCTTTCATTCCTTTTTATCTATATTTGTCTCTCTCTCTCTCTCTCTCTCGCTCTCTCTCTCTCTCTCTCTCTGTCCTCTCTCTCTCTCTCTCTCTCTCTGTCTCTCTCTCTCTCTCTCTCTCTCATTCTCTCTCTCTCTCCCTTCCCCCACTCCCCCCTCTCTCTCTCCCTCCCTCCCTCCCTCCCTCCCTCCCTCCCTTCCTCCCTCCCTCCCTCCCTCCCTCCCTCTCTCTCTCTCTCTCTCTCTCTCTCTCCTTCCCCCACTCCCCCCTCTCTCCCTCCCTCCCTCCCTCCCTCCCTCCCCCCCCCTCCCTCCCTCCCTCCCCCCCCCTCCCTCCCTCCCTCCCTCCCTCCCTCCCTCTCTCTCTCTGCTCTTCCCTTTGCTCCGCTGTCACCATACTCTAACTCTGCATCGACCTCCCTTGGATATCTGGGCGGCGGCGGGATTTGTCTGAGTAATGTCTGAATGTCAAACGTCTGCACGGACTCGGTCGCTTTACCTACGAAAATGCTTGATAAGGATTCCTCACTCTTAGAAAAAATAGATAAATAAGTAAATAGATATTCAAGTAAGTAGATAGATTGATAGGTGGGCGGATAGATAAACGAATAAAAAGATAAGATAAAATTTTAAAATCCCAAAGAGATGATGTTAATTTCCTATATCTGCTCTTTCTCTTAAAGAGCGTTCGTGATGGCAAATTCCGCAATTAAAGTTACGTAATCAGTATTCTAACGAATACTGATTAAACTGAGGATGTGATATTGGAAAATCACATGAAGGTATGATTTTAAAGAAAATTTATAAAAACATCCTAGTATGAAATGTAGTATTGAACTGTCACACGTATATATGTCGCTAAAAAGAAAAAAAAGGAAAACAAAAAAAAAAGGATATAATACTGAAAGATAAATGTCATATCTTGCTTCGAGGAAACACTCCTTTTTCTTTATAGATTTTCTACTTTCTTCTCGTCTTGTTGTATTGAACTACCGCACGTATATATGACGCTAAAAGAGAAGAAGAGAAAAACAAGAAAATAGGATATGATACTGGAAAATAAATGTCATCTCTTGCTTCGAGGAATCACACCTTTTCCTCTATACATTTTCCACCCCCTTTTCATCTTCCATCACCTTGCCCAAGACGTGTACCAGACCTCACAGCAATAATTAATGGTCGCGTCTCCCTCTGTGTCTCCCTCGAGTCCAAGCAACTCTACAAGACGGCAGGACACGTTCTAGATGACCTGTTTCGCCACACACCTCGCACTTCAGATTCCCTGCAGCATAACCACCTACAGGAGTTTGGCGAAAGGTTGAGTCTCGGAGGGACGGACATCGATAGGACATCGATTTTCCCTCGATGTCCTCTCGATGCGATTTCATTTCCTCTTGATGTCCTTTCAACTAAATACCCTTTTTGTTTTTTTCTGCTGTGTCCTACTCGCTTATCAATCCTAATTTCTTCTATTTCTCTCATTTCTTTTCCTCGTTTTTTTTTTCTTTCTTTCTTATTTTCTTTATTCTCGCCTTTTTTTTTCCTTTCTTTCTTTTCCTTCTCTCTTTCTCTTCTTTTCCTCGCCTTTTCCTGGTCTCTTGTTAAGTCATGTACCTCTCCTGGCTCTGTTGTTGCTCTCTGCCCAACTAACTCCCTTCAATTCCTTAACTTTATCGGCCTTCTGTTCCTACTATGTTTTCTGTGTTAACGTATTCTCTTCCTTTGTTTTCTTGTTTCTTGTTATTTGTTGCTATTAATGATAGTATTGATTTAATCATCAGTAGCAATATCTTCATAATTTCAGTCGGCAATAACATGATAATGATTATATATATATATATATATATATATATATATATATATATATATATATATATATATATATATATATATATATATATACACACACACATATACACTCACACACACACACACACACACACGCACACACACACACACACACACACACACACACACACACACACACACACACACACACACACACACACACACACACACACACACACACACATATATATATATATCCATCCTTATTGAATTCAAACTAATATCATATAATGATTGTTTGATTTCCCTTTGACCCTTTCTCTTCCCCATTCTGTCACCGACACTCAGCTATAGAGGGAAGTTCTCGCATCAATGCATCGTATCAAAGCCCATGATTTTACAGTCGATGTGAATTTGCTGGCCGACCATTGGCTGAAAATGGGCCCGCAGAACCGTAACACGAAAAAAAAGCATCTCCCTTTTATGTCGTGCTGTTGGAATGGAAATTACTCGCTGGGATGTAATGCTAATTCTATTCTATTCATCTGTTCTGATGATGATTGGATATCATTTTATGTTGTATTTTTTTATACATGTGTTCGTACGTGGATGTGTTCGTGTGTGTTAGGGTGAGTTTGGGTGAACGAGGTAGGGTGTGTGTGTGTGTGTGTGTGTGTGTGTGTGTGTGTGTGTGTGTGTGTGTGTATGTGTGTGTGTGTGTGTGTGTGTGTGTGTGTGTGTGTTTATAGACTGCATTTGCATATTTGAGTGTGTAGATATACCATGGAATAATTCATAGCATTCGGAAAAAAACATGGAATATGCTAAAATGACGTACTTTTTAAAACATTGATGCCCGTATATATGAATATAGAATATCAGAATAGAGAGAGAAAAAAAAAAAAAAAAAAAAAAAAAAAAAAAAAAAAAAAAAAAAAAAATATATATATATATATATATATATATATATATATATATATATATATATATATATATATATATATATATATATATATGTATATGTGTTGACATATTCGCTGGGTCTCTCTATCTTAATGGGCTATCCATCATTCACAAATATGGTGTCCCTTTCAAATGAATAAATAAAAAAAGCAGGAGACGCAGAATAGTTTCAAATATGCGAAATTAGGATCCGTTTTAGACTCGGATCAGTTGTTCGAAATCCGAAGCTGAAACAAGATTTTTGTATTCATAAGCTGAGTGATTTTAAAAGCCATAGCAATGTTTTAATGATTATTGGTTTGTTTTATTATGATGAAAGAAGACTACAGTAAGTACAGAGGGATGGTATGTTGGTCTTGCATAATGTATATGTTGCAAATAATTTGATTTTATGACGAGTAATATGACGAAATATGCACAGAAAAAGGGCTATGGAAGAGGAAGCGGAAATGATGAGTTGAATAATCATATAAATGTTCTTATCCACCGTAATTTAAGCGCGCGCGCGTGCACACACACACACACACACACACACACACACACACACACACACACACACACACACACACACACACACAAACACACTTCAATAATTATGGATACACAGGGATCGGTTGAGATGATAAAATTGTGACCTTTGTCAAATTTCATTGCATATAAGGGAAAATATATTGAAAGATTTTTTTGCGAGATTTATTATACAGCCATAACTCTAATAATTAGAAAATAAAATAAAAGAAATATGTGACTCAATAAACTTTGTTGAAATGAAATGTTAAATAATAATGATAATAAAAATAAGATGCAGATATATGAAGACATAAAATAAGTATTTTTTTCTAAATCTAGTATAAAATAAATTTCAACATAATGTATGATTGTATAATATGAATAATATTATTCTTTTCCTGAGATATAAATAATATATAATATATGATATACAATAATAGTAACAGTAATTATTTCTTTAAAAACTCCTTACCTATTATGAAACTCAATTTGTTTTTTCTAAAGAGGAAAATAATAACGAAATAATCCATTTAGATAAAGGAATAAAAAAAAAAAGTTTATTTTTATTAGAACATTAAATTATACATTGTTGACCCTCTCTGGTCACGTTTATTTAGACGATATGCTAGAAAATTTAATACCATATCTTATATCAGGGTTTACTTAAGTGTTTGGTATCGCGGGGTGGGGGTAGTGATCTTGGAAGTGACAAGAGAAAAAAAACGCAATTACCAGAAGTCTTTCACAATCTCCCTGTTTTGTCGCTCTTGATCTTCTTGCTGGTCGGGATCAGGTGTTACTTAAGCACTTCCTTATCCTCTTTACAAAGGAATACCTGGACGAGTGTGGAAGGAGGAATGCCTGACACATTTCTGCAACGAGGACACAGATCTGTGGAGGAAGGAAGGATTAAACTCTGACACTCTACTGAGCCGAGGAGAATGTTCTCTCTTTTTTATCAGAGTTAGAATTATAGTAAAAAGGGAAAGAAAAAAAAGAAAGCAAGAAAGAAAGAAATAGAAAAAAAAGACTAACTGTCCAATAAACTCAAGTTGTACGTTACTCCCTTCTAAAGACCATACTTATTATAGAGTAAGGCTTCATTTTAGTAACCCAGCTTCTCTCCAGGCAAGTAAATAGACTAAATAACTGAAATTAGGGTTCAAGGGCTTTATCAAATTCACCAAGCTGCTCTCCAGGCAAAGAAACAGACTGTAAATAACTGAAAGTAGGGATTTAAGATCTATTTTTATGCCTTCCAGCCGGATTTTGAAACACTAGTATTCCTTGAGCGAGTTCACCCATCCTGTTAATACCATGGGATGGAATATTTACCTTTTACGTTGTTTTTTTTTTTTTTATTAAGAGGAACTTTTTAATTGTGAAATGTCTGTGTTTGTTCAGAATGTTTGATACGTTGTTCGAATTATAAGCAGGCACATTTTCTAGAAATAGGTTTTTATACACACACACATGCATATATATATATATATATATATATATATATATATTGTGTGTGTGTGTGTGTGTGTGTGTGTGTGTGTGTGTGTGTGTGTGTGTGTGTGTGTGTGTGTATGTGTGTGTTTTTGTGTGTGTGTGTGTAGATAGATAGATAGATAGATATACATACATACATATATATACATATATATATATATATATATATATATATATATATATATATATATATATATATATATACATATATATATAATATGTATACTACATATATATATATATATATATATATATATATATATATATATACTATATATATATAAAGATATATATATATATATATATATATATATATATATATATATATATTATGAATATGTGTATGTATGCATATATAAGTGTATGTATATATATGCATTTTTTCTTAACATGTGCCCAGTCCTACAAGGATGTTGGCGATCATGGATTTCCATGATTTTCTTGGCAATTTTAGAGCGGAGGTTTGCCGTTGCCTTCCGCCCGGTGTTTTTATCGAGTCACCATCTCTATTTATCCGGTTCTGGGACCGGCACTGACTTGGGCTGGCCTGCCCACCCAGTGGCTAGGTAGGCAATCGAGGTGAGTTCCTTGCCCAAGGGAACAACGCGCCGG
>NC_051388.1:55039763-55044763 GCF_015228065.2 Penaeus monodon | reverse complement strand
ACCATTGTTTCTCTTTTTTTTAGGAATGGGTTTTGTGTTTTTGTTCGGTTTTGTGGTGTTTGCTCCTGAGAAGTCCTTGGAGAGATCCACCAGATTATAAAGCAGATGCCATCCTTAGGAATCCTCTGAACTGATACAGGAAAGAAATGAAGGAATTTGAGGAAAGTCTGTACAGACAAAGGATTCAGGAAGGAAGACATAAGAGAAGGAATACACACATTAGTGGAGAAGTGGACCTCTGTGTCAATTAAGGTTTTTTTTTTTGTTGTACAAGTTTAATGATTTATAATTCAATATATCAAGAAATGTAAGATTATCAATTGTTTGATATTACCCTTCTCTCAGTTACCTCTAAGACTGAAATTTGATCATCAGTAACCCCTCTTATGATTATTATATTTTTATAGTGTGGGTTCATCAAGAGTTGACTCAGGTAATGATACAGGAGAGCTCACACTTGACGTTAATTAATAGTGCCCCCTCTAGATAAAGCCCGAGTGGATTTCCCAGTAGAAAGGGAAATAGTGGCTTTGACCATAGAGAGGAAAGTGGGCCCAATACAACTACTGCTACTACTACAACTACTATTACTACTACTACTACTACTAACAATAATAATTATTATTATAATTATTATTATAACAATAATAATAATGATAATGAAAATGATGATTAATATAATAATAATACTCTTTATTTCAGAAAAAAATATACAGTGCCGTTCTACGATAACGGCAATGATAACATCGATAATTACATTCATGACCATATTCTCACAAAATATAAACAGGAGAAGAATAAAAGAAAACAAAACAATAACACTTGGAATCGTAGAGTCCGTTTAAAGGATTGGATGCTATTCTCGATAAAGATTAATCGAAAACAGTGAGAGAAAAGGTGTTCAATTGAGTGATTTCGCTTCTAAAACAAAAGACGATCACTTTTCTATTCGGTAGCGGTGGAATTGCGAAAATAAAGATTGATTTCAGGGAATCTCTTTGGCTTATCTGTTTGTTTTATCATAGCGTTTCCTTATTTCTCTATTCTCGACTCTAAAACAAAAGATTCTCACCTTTTTTTTATTCGATAGCGGTGGAATTGCGAAAATAAAGATTGATTTGAGGGATTTGTTTTATCTCTCTTGTTTATCTGTTGGTTTGTTTTATCATAGCCTCTCCTTATTTAGCTAATTATCACTTTTTTCATTCGATAACGGTTGAATTGCGAAAATAAAGACTGATTTGTGGATTTTCTTACCTCTTTTGTTTATCTGTCTGTCTGTCTTATCACAGCTTTCCCTTATTTTTCCTTAGTTTCGCTTCTAAACAAAACAAAAAAAATCATTCGATAGCGGCGACATTGCGAAAATAAAGGTTGATTTATTTCTCTCTCTCTCTTTTCTTCATCCGTCTTTCTGCATTATCTTTACTATCCCTCACCATCATTTCTTTAAGGAACGAATTACTCTATTCATACCTTCTTTCGCATTTCAATCATCTACTTCGATTCTACTCCACCTACTCCAACCTCATCCCCCCCAAAAAAAAATAGTCCCCCCCCCAAAAAAAAAAAAAAAAAAAACTTGCCAGACGTTCAAAATTTCATTAAGACGGTGTCTAACATCAACAAAACTCCTAAAAGGATTACTCGGTTTCTTAAAGTATAATTTATCTTTCTCTCAAGACGAATGGTAGGAACAGCAAGACATAAAAGACGAGGCTGAAAAGATAAACAGAAGAAAACGGAGAAGATAAATGAGGCGATAAGGATAACAAAGACACATGTAAGAATGGAGGAAGAAGAAAAATATATATAAGTATATGTAAAAGAATTTATAAGTGAATAAGTATATGAAAGAACATAAAAGTATATAGAAATATACTGAAAGAATATATAAGAAAATAAGTATATATGAAAGAATGTATTAAATAAGTACATATGGAAGAAAATATAAGTAAAAAAGTATATATGGATGAAAATATAAGTAAATAAGTACATATGAAAGAAAATATAAGTAAAAAAGTATATATGGAAGTACATATAAGTAGATAATTATATATGAAAGTACATGTAAGTAAATAAGTTTTTATAACTAACATCATATAAGTAAATAAGTATACGTGAAAGGACATACAACTAAATAAGTATATATAAGTAAATACAAATGCAAGTACAAGGTGATAACATTAAATACCGATAAAGAAGTAAATTTATATATTTAAAAGTACAAAATACACAATGCGTATATGTGTGTGTGTGTGTGTCTGTGTGTGTGTGTGTGTGTGTGTGTGTGTGTGTGTGCGTGTGCGTGTGTATGTGTGTGTGTGTGTGTGTGTGTGTGTATGTGTGTGTGTGTATGTGTGTGTGTGTATGTGTGTGTGTGTGTGTGTATGTGTGTGTGTGTCTGTGTGTGTCTGTGTGTGTCTGTGTGTGTGTGTGTGTGTGTGTGTGTGTGTTGTGTGTGTGTGTGTGTGTGTGTGTGTGTGTTTAAATATACACTACACGTACTCCTGTATGTACAGATTGGTGATTGTTGATTAACTATTATTAAGTGAGTGAATACTGATGTCTATCGTTCCTGTAATTAAAGAGATTAATCACTACAGCATGGTTTAATTGACCTTGAACTCAACACAGTGATTTGTTAAGTAATCAAAACTATACCCTTACTCCCCATAAATATATGAATAATCGCACATTCTGTATTTACAGTGACATATTGTTCAGGTACGTTTTCTTAAGTGGGTATACCATTAGACAATAAACTAGCTGCTGGTTTTAATTACTTAGATGTGACTTGGAACCATTATCATTACTACTGCGTCCGACCTCAGGTAAAGATGAACTAGCAACTCACACCGAACTTTAGAGCACTCTTATTTACCCTATTAATATATATATTTTTTAATCTAATTAGATGGCATTTAATATTTATGTATGAACGTGTCTGGAATTTTCACGTTACGTATAATACGTTTTTACATTCTCTCTTTACACCACTTTATTAATTTTTCTCTCTTATAAGAGAATTGACGATTCGAGATACTCCAGAGTTTAGCGTGAGTTGGCAGTTTTTTTTTTTTTAAATTGAACGGAGGATAGAGATTAAATAGAGACATCGTGGTAGACTTCTGTTTATTTACTCATTTTCATTGGTAAGCATCCGCATGTTCAGAACGTGTTTAGGGAAGAGGAGAGCGTTTCAGCAAAATGGTATCCTTCATTACCATACACATAGTTGACAAATTGGCAACTCAATGAACAATTCGTTTTTAATCTAATTATAAGTATTTTTTTCATAATATTTCTAACGGCAATGTGATGTTAAGTACCATCCTTTCAAAGCCTCACACCTGCTTGGCAAATATAATATCTTATTGGAAAAAGAAAATCACTAATTTTCCCTCTAAGAAATTCTGGCTACCAAATCAAGTTTATATTACAAGGCTACTGTCCTACGTCATTTATCATTTTTCTTACTTATATACAGGGCTGAGCTTCTGGCACCGATACACGAAAGACACCATAAAAGGAAAGTATATATCCTCAGTAAATTTTATAATATTGTAAAGCTTATATATGAATGAAAGCTTATAGATTCCCAGTAAAGTGCAAGCACAGTCTCTTACATTTACGAAGTTTAAAGTGCATTTTAACATTTTTGTAGTAATAAAAAGATTTTAGGTTATAGATTCCCAGTTAAGTCCAATCAAAGTCTATTATATTTTAAAAGTTTCAAAATTTTGTTAAAATAGAATTATCGACTTTTTATTTCCACGACATCCATAGGCGATCATTACTAGTCTAGGAGAATTTTATTCGAAGGAATAGTTTATTTAGTAGAGGTCTTAAAATCGGAACACAACATAGAGAAGACGTTTCCAACTTTCTCAGAAATAAGTGATTCAAGAAGTAAGGGTCAGTTCCAGGATGACCTTTCGACCCAGGCTGTTAAATTTTCAGGAGAATGTGAATACTGAATGAGCTCTGTCGTGGAATATTCAAGGCTGAATCCACACTGCCTGGCACTCCTTGGACGCTCGTGTAATATCTTAATGCACCGCCCAAAGAATACGGCAAAATAAAGAACACATGACTATTTTAATCCTATTTATTCATAAACAAGTTTGTTTTTTTTAACAAATAGATTTTCTTGTATCACCTTAAATAAGGTAAATAAATAGATAATCCAACAGACAAAAATATAAACAAGTATATAAGTATACTTGTTTATAATAATAACAACGTATACATCTAAACTAAAAAATGAAGACAGCATATTAAAAGAAACCTTTTTAGTATTCAGTATTTCCCTCCCTTCATTCCGGCTTATTTAGCTTTAACGCTTTATGCATCTAAATAAAAAGCTGATGGATAAATCAATAGACAGATTGATTAATTAGTAAATAAATAAATATAAAAATATTGAGACCCAGATAAAAAGTAGATAAATGGAGAGATAGATAAATAAATAAACAAACCACCAGGCTAATACATAAATAAATGAGTTAAATTAGTAAACGAATGAACAGATAAGTAAATTATTATTCATTCCTACCAGGAGACAGCGCGAGGGAAACTTTCGTATTTTGTCAGAACATGCATATACCTTTTAACATTGATTCTTATTTTTCAAATAGCCTACTGAATTTTGGAAATAGTTTCCTCCTATCACTGGTATTAGCATAAAGTTGATTGATTTTCCGATATATATAAGATTTCGTTTTATTTTTTCTCTTCAAGCTCCGTTTTTTCTGTTGGGAGAGATAATTTCCTTTCTTTTTTTTCCGAATGGAGACGCAGCCAGATTTCAGAAAATTAAGAGTCATGCAATAAAAATACCTTTTAATTGATATTAATAGCGTCATGACTGTCACAACAATTTAAATAAAACAGCTCGTTAAATCTAATTGGAAAGATTATGTGCGGGATAATAAAAAAGAGCGTTTAACGAGTTGAATTATTTTATAACGAAAGGGAAATAGAGACGAACAATAGAT
>NC_051388.1:55019763-55022263 GCF_015228065.2 Penaeus monodon | reverse complement strand
AACTTGGTGTCTATAACTCACGGATTGATTAACTACAGTTATAAAGAAATAAAGGAAATATAGATGAGAAAATATACGATAAAACTCTCCTGATTCTAGTTTCTGATGAAGTTCCTTTTCCTCATTAATTAACGAAGATTTTGCTCTAAGGTATCCAAGGTACTCCTCAAAACTTGCCAAGGAAAGTTGCCTTTATAAATAACGTATATTTTTGGGCGAAGTGAGATCGGTTCGGAGAAAGTGATAAAAAAAAGAGAATGATCTGCGATTTTTTTTTTACTTATATTTTTACTTATATTTTTTATTTGTGGGGGTTATAAGATACACTAATAAGGGAATAAGAAAGAAACAATATCAAATGCTTACATAGAAGAACTGGATAATAATATATTCACATCATTAGAAACTAAGGTACAAGGTTTATCCTCATTAATCAAATGCTTAATGTCAGTGGTAATTTAGATGTTCATTTTTCTTTGATTTAAAAATTTTTTACGACTCTAAATCATGGGTCAGTGGATTCGCTTTTGTCTTTTCGTTGCTTCTCTAAATAATACTTTTGTATACAGAGTTAACTTTTGTTGTTTGAACACCTGTTATGTTATCCATTTTTTGTAAGAGTAATATCCATGTGTGGATTTACGAATGTGTTATATTTATTTTTTGTTGGAATTTTATGCATTTCGGTTTTATTCAGTTACATTACTCAGTACTGCAGCAAAAATTTTGTATTTCTGTTTTTGGGTTTTGTTGGTTGTACCCTATCTGCGTAAACGGTAGTATGTGAGGGTGAGATTCAGGGTTTATACAACAGCAATTCTTATTTTAGTAAGGATTCATTGCGTTGTTAAGGTATGTGGGTGTGCGAAAGGCGAAAAGAAAGAGAGAGAGAGAAAGATAGAGAGGGGGGGTCTCTAATAGGGTTAGACAGTAAAGAGAAACGTAGCGGAGGAAGGGGAGACAGAGAGAGAGAGAGAGAGAGAGAGAGAGAGAGAGAGAGAGAGAGAGAGAGAGAGAGAGAGAGAGAGAGAGAGAGAGTGAGAGAGAGAGAGAGAGAGAGAGGTTGTTAAATTGCAAGATTCTACATATAACAACGCGGAGAAAGAAATATCATGAATCTTTCTGTAAAGATAACTCATCTCATGGTCATCAAGCGATCCGTCAGTAACTTCCACGTTAACGGTAATGAAAAACGGATAAGATCGAAAGATGAAATGAAAATAATCGGAAATAGCTTTGACAAATAAGAAAATAACAAGAGGAAGATCCACAAGACACACTCGTTGATTGGCAGGGAGAGTTTTTTTTGCCGTAGACACGTTAAGACATTAATCTTCATCACACGAACAACACGAAGGCGAAGCGGATGCCATATGAACGGGCGAAACAAGAAGCCAGGATGAGACACCATTAACAGAATAACATCGCGAGGATTCGAGTGGATTCCACACAAAAAAAATAGGTTCAGCAGGAAAAGACGCAGATAAAAAATGGAAAAAGAAAATAGAGACGCAGAAAAAGATACCGCGAGTGCGACACAACAAACAGTTCTAATCGTTCGCAATGTAGATCACAATGTACCAGTCTGGAAACAAGAAATGAACTCGAGTGACAGGTAGGAAAGGTTATACGTAATGAATACAAAGCTGAAAATCTACTGGGACGCAGAAAACTCCTGATGCGCGTATCTTTCCAGTTATATAAAATCAATCACAAGATACCTGTTAAGGGTGTGACAGGATGGATCCTCATATTGAAAATAAAAAGGCAGGAGCCACGTTCATATGGTGGTTCATCCCCGTAAGCCTGTATGAAGTGATTTAGTGCCCTATCTTGATGGACCATAGTGGGCGGGAACGTGTTATGGTCATTGTGTTAATCTGGGGTTAAGTAGGATTAGGGATTATTTCTAGATTTATGTGTGACTAGATATTGAAGTAAGTAATAGATTTGATTTCCATGTTTAAAAGTATATTAAGCCAGTTTCGGAAGTTAGAAAGTAAATGGAACAAGTAGAGATTTGAGTTTTAGATTATATTAAGTTAGCTTAGGCTCTCCGGAAGTGTGTTAATCAATGATGAAGTCTGTTAACTTCCGACGGAGCGCTAGATTAATTTTGTGGTTGCATAATATAGTTTAACCCTCAAATATGTATTAGTTCAGTATTTACTTGGATAAGTTTTAAAATTAAATTAGTAATTGCTAAATGGTATCAATATATTTTTATATTTGCTAGATTACGTATCCTATCTATAATACGATATATATGTATATATATATATATATATATATATATATATATATATATATATATATATATATATATATATATATATATATATATATATATATATATATATATATATTATATTATTTTCTATCTTAAGCTCTATCTTATTAATATTGTAAGGACATTGAATTTGTGTTTTATTTGCTTTATATAAGTATCTTATTTTGCCCAAAGATGATTTCACTATTTTCTGCTAAGCAATTTATTTAC
>NC_051388.1:54974763-54979763 GCF_015228065.2 Penaeus monodon | reverse complement strand
AACAGGCGTCACTCTCGGGCTGTTGTGTGCTGCCCCGCCGTGTGCCGAGCGGCCTACTGGGGGCGTGAGGGGGCCGGGGGACGAAGGGGCGGGAGCGCAGCAGGGGGGTCGACGCAACATCAGGGATGTATGAATATCAGCCCCGCCCCTTGACCGTCAGGACCCCATGAGAAGGGGACGGTATAGGTTGTCCAGGGGGACGGAGTTCGAGTCCTCGCCCACCTTGTCCGGCGTCTCGTACATCCTGTGGCGGTACTTTCTGGACACAACCGATACCAAGCACACCATCACAGTCATGGACAGCACTATGACCACCACCGCAGCCACAGCCACGTTGGAGATTCGAGAAAACCCCTGCATCATGAACTCCACGCCACGGGTGTGGGCGACGCAGCACGAGATCTGCAGCCAGTAGCCGCTGGCGTCTTCGTAGCCGATGCAGAAGCGGTAGGTGGAGGCCGGATGAAGCCCCGTAATGGTGAAGGTCTTCCTGGTGGGACTCGCGGTGCTGGTCCTCTTCTCCCCGACGTCCGTCCCGTTGGCGTCGATTCGACTGAAGACAATCTTGTACGAGGGGAACGCTCGACGCTCCGTCCCGTTCCAAACGAGCGTCACCAGCGTCGACGACATGCGGATGGGGAACAGGTGGATGTCGATGCCAGTGACGTTGAGGGTGAGAGAGCTCCTGGTCTCGCCGACGGAGTTCTCGGCCACGCAGGTGTACGAGCCGCCGTCCCTTGGCTTCAGGTGGTAGTACACGAGGGTTCCAGGAGGGAAGAACCGTCGCCGAACCTCGTTCAGGGTGGAATTGACCAGCGAACCGTCAGGCAAAATCCACCGCAATTGGGGTCTTGGGGAACCAAGTGCACGACATTCCAATACTTGTCGTTCCCCGACTTTCCCAACCACAGTATGTGACTGTGTTAAGTTAAGCACCATTGGTAGACAGTCCTTTGGAAGTTTCGTGGGCACTAGATTCATGAGAAGTTTATGGGCAAGGGAAGGGGGGCTGTGGCATACTAAGTGTTCGGGTTCCATGATAATTATACTGGCATTTTCACCCCGCACTATTAGCTGTCGTATCCACCGCATGTTACAGTCGCAGTGCAAAGGGTTATCATAAAGTGACACTTGAACTCCTTCTGGTAGATAGGTTGCCATCTCCTTCTGTAAGCCTTTCAAATTATTATTGTGAAGATGAAGTTCCCTCAAGGTGTCCACATTCATGAAGGCAAGGGGATCTACATACGCTAGTTTGACGTTGTCAGTGATCTCTATTGTACTTATGTTAGCGAGATTATAAAAACCCTTGGAATCAATGATTTCCAGCTCAGGCATTTGGCAGAGACTGATCTTCGTGACGCTGAGGTGGGAGAAGTCTAGCGGCTTGATTTTGACGAGGGGATTCTGGTCGAGACTCAGCGTCAGGAGGGACGGCAGGCTCTGGAAGGCTGCCGTGGGTATCCTGGACAGAAGGTTGTTCTCCATGGTTAGGTGCTGCAGGTTCATGAGGCCGGAGAATGCCCTCGGGTCGACGGAAGAGATGCGGTTCCCTGCCAGGTACAGGCGCTCCAAGGACACAAGGTCGCGGAATAAGGACGCAGGGATCTTGTGGATTCTGTTGTGGGCCAGATTGAGGGCGACCAAACCCCCCAGGCCCTGGAACCACTCAGCGTACAGTGACCCCAGGAGATTCTGCTCAAGGTCAAGGGTCAGCAGGTGGCTTAGTTCAATAAAGGCCTTGTCCTCGATATACGTAATTTTGTTGTTAGAGAGAATTAGGTGCACCAGTGACTTGAGCCCCATCAAGTTGTCGTGAAATATCGTCGAGATTGAATTCTTCCCCACGCTCAGGTATTCCAGCCGCGTCATGTTCTGAAACATGCGCCCCCGGCCAATGGATTTTATCCTGTTTCCCGATAAATCCAGCTCTCGAAGGTCTGTCAGCTTGCAGATGTTGTCGAGGACGCTGAAGATGGAGTTCCCTCGCAGGCTAAGGACCTGGAGATCCTGAGGCAAGTTTTCCGGGAACGAATATATGTTGTTGAACGAACAGTCGAGCGTGTCAAGCTCCTCGTGCAGGTGATTCGAACGGAGCTTCCCGCACGTGCAACCCTCCAGACACGTGCTGTTGTAAAAGTCGTTGCTGTTGGTACTCCGGGCGTCCCCCAAAGCCACGCCCACGACACTGGCCGCCCACACTGCCATTACTACCGGCACGGGGAAACCAGAGCGCGAGTTCACACCGAATCTCCTCTTGGTTACCATGGTTACGAGGGGGGAGGGGGCAGTACGATAACCATATGTTAAGTTCCTGATGAGCTGGCAGAGGAGGAGGGCTCCGGCCACGCGGCCCTGGATGTGGTCTTCTTTTCAGGCTATCACATTTCCTGCCCTTATCGGGGACTGCTGCTGCTACTCTGCCCTTGCTGTTATCTGCTCCTGTGGCTGACGCATCCTATCCTGCGGAGGAGAGAGGATATGTTAGAAACACTCTTTAACCGGCAACTTTTAAAGTTGTGTGTGTGTGTGTGTGTGTGTGTGTGTGTGTGTGTGTGTGTGTGTGTGTGTGTGTGTGTGTGTGTGCGTGAGTTTGTGTGTTTGTGTATAAATACAAACACACACACACACACACACACACACACACACACACACACACACACACACACACACACACACACACACACACACACACACTCACACACACAGGTGATTAATGATAAGTAAATATCGTGAAGACACCGTGCTGAATTTCATAAAATCTTAAGTGCCCCATGCGTCTGTGATTGACATAGGCTTTTGTGACCCAGTCTTCAATGAAACTTGAGTTGATTATGTATACGTGTATATGTATATATGTATATATATATATATATATATATATATATATATATATATATATATATATATATATATATATATATATTTATATATATACATATATATATATACATATATATACATACGTGCATACATATTCAGTTGAGTTTATGTGAAGACTCGCTTTAAAATCAGTCATGGACGCACGATGCACTTCAGATTTTATGAAACTCAACGCGGGATCTTCCAGATATTTACATATCATTAATCATTTTATCTCACAGGAAATTTCAGTACAGCCACGTAAGCAAACACAAAAGAATTTACTAATGAGACAGAATACTAATAAATATCTAATCATGAACCGCACATTAGCAAACATGAACAGTTTTGAAATTTCTGCAAGAAAGAATGAAACGAAAAGAAAGTTGTGACTGTATATTGACTAATCTCTCTCTCTCTCTCTCTCTCTCTCTCTCTCTCTCTCTCTCTCTCTCTCTCTCTCTCTCTCTCTTCTCTCTCTCTCTCTCTCTCTCTCTCTCTCTCTCTCTCTCTCTCTCTCTCTCTCTCTCTCTCTCTCTCTCTCTCTCTCTCTCTCTCTCTCTCCTACAAGAAGACCCGCTCACACACACACGCATACAGACACACATGCATACACAAACACACACACACACACACACACACACACACACACACAAGCATATATATATATATATATATATATATATATATATATATATATATATATATATATATATATATATATATATATATATATATATATATATTCTATCCCTTTCATTCTCATCCTTTTAATAGGGCCCTGGATCGCAAATATTTTCCCCGACAATCCAAGAGAGTCTCGAGATGCTCATATATCATCTTCGCCTCATGAATCTTGTCCAAAGTTAGACAAGTGATGAGTTATGCCTCGTGTGATGGATGAGGCGGTGACGGAAGCTTGAGTGTCTGTCTGTCTGTCTGTCTGAGGGCGCTTAGTGTGGAATGAAACTGATGGTGGTCTTAAGTGTTTAATCTTAGGGTATTACGGTCTTAAGCGTCATGACTTGCTGTGATGCTGATGGATAAAGATTCACACAGATACTCACATGCATGGAGACACGCACATGCAGACATATACACACAAGCATACATGTATAAATACACGCAAGGGCACACACATACACACGCAGAAACACACACACACACAAACAAAATACACGCAAACAACACAAGCACACACACACAAACAAACAACACACACACAAACAAACAACACACACACACATACATAGACAAATAAAATCGATTTTCGTATATAAAAAAAAAACATAAAACAAAACAAAAAAAGTCTTATTTCACCTCCGTAATGAGATCTTGTTTTTACTTGACGAGGAATCGCTAATTCAATTAGTGTTGCAAACATTCTTCGGCGAGCTTGCAATCTCCCTTTCCTTGGTTCCTTTTCGCGTCTTTTTCTTCCCCTTTTCTCTTCTTCCTATTTAAGTGTTATTGATTTTTATTCTTGCTTCTTTTGTTTTGTTTTGATTTATTTTCGTTTTTTTTTTTTTCTTTTTCTTTCTGTCTCTTTTTCTTCGTTTTTTTTTTTTTTTTTTTTTTTTATCATTGGTTTCTTCTTCTTTTTATATCGCTTTATTTTCCTTTTTTCTCTTTTTTTTTTTTTTTTTTTTACTTCATCCCCTTTTCTTTGGTTTCCTTTCACGTCTCTTTTCATCCTTTTTCTCTTTTTCCTTTTAAAATGTTATTGATTTTTCGTCTTTACATTTTTCTATTTTAAATATTATTCTTTTTTTTTACTATTATCAGTTTTCTTCTTCTCCTTCTCCCTCCCGCTTATATATATATATATATATATATATATATATATATATATATTATATATATATATATATATATATATATATATATATATATATATATATATATATATATAGGGGCCGCGGTGGCCGAATGGTTAGAGCGTCGGACTCAAGACTGTCACGACGGCAATCTGAGTTCGAGGGTTCGAGTCACCGACCGCCGCGTTGTTTCCCTTAGGCAAGGAACTTCACCTCGATTGCCTACCTAGCCACTGGGGGACCAAGTCAGCCCAAGTCAGTGCCGGGTAAATAGAGATGGTGACTCGATAAAAACACCGGGCGGAAGGCAATGGCAAACCA
>NC_051388.1:54957263-54959763 GCF_015228065.2 Penaeus monodon | reverse complement strand
TCATAATTATTATCAGTATCATTATTATTACCATTATCATTATCACTACTACTATTAATATAATGATCATCATCATGATCATCATCATCATTATTAATATCATCATTATTATCATCCTCATCCTTATCATAATTATCATTATTATCATTGCTCGTATCATTCTTATTATTGTTCTTGTTGATATTATTATTTTAATCATTATCATTATCATTATCATTATCACTATCATCATTATTAGTACTATCACTATTACTATCACTATTATCTTTATCATTATCATTATGATCACTACAACTATTATTGTTATGATCATTATTGTTGTTACTATTGTTATTATCATTACTATTACTGTTATTATTATTATCATTATTATCACTAATAATATTATTATTATCATTATCATTATGATCATTATCACTATCATATTATAATTATCATGGTTATCATTGTTATTATCATTATTATTATCAAATTATCTTTATTGTTGTCATTACTTTTGTTATTATTGTTACTCTCATTACCATCATTTTATTGTTATCATTACTGTTATTCTCGATATCATTTTATTATTATTATCAATATTATTATTATTACTATAATTATATTATTATTAATATCAATCTAATATCATTTCCATTATCATTATCATTATAATCATTATTATCGATGGTGATGATGAATTATCATCATTAATATTATTATTATTATTATCATCAACATTACTAGTAATACTACTGCTACTGCTGCTGCTGCCATCACTTGTATTTTCCTAAACATCACCATCATCAACATTATTAATACGAATATTAATCTGCTAAAGATAACAATGATAATAATTCATAACACCATAATTAATATCAACACAGATAATAACACTAATATGAACTAATATTGCCAAATAACACCATCACAACAATTCCTGCTCTCGTTGCAAGTTCAAAGTTCTTCAGCAGCCTGCAACTGAACTTCAAAATATCTCAATGAAGTAAACATGCAGAATAAACACAGGACGTTGAACTACAGAGCCACAAGGTAAGCTCACTGCTCGTTTTTTTCGAACCATGTGTTGATTCTTGTGTTTCAGTTTGTTTACACTTTTTTGTGAATTTATTGTTTAATTTTTTTTTTTTTTTTTTTTACTCTATAGTGAAGTGTAAGGGTGTCAGATATCCATGGTGGGTTGCCGGATGTCACTGTTTTTTTGTTGTTGTTTTTTTTTCTCTCTCTCCTTTTTCTTCTTATTCGTCTTCCTTATCCTCCTCCATCCCTTCTTCATCTTCTCCTCCTCCTCCTCCTCCCCCTCCTCCCCCTCCATCTCCTCCATCTCCTCCTCCTTTAAATCCCCCTCCCCCTTCCTCACCTCCTCCCCCTCCTCCCCCCTCCTCTTGTTCAGACTTTAAAAAAAAATCTCCAAAACAGGTAACTGGTAAAGAAAAAAATACTTGAAAAAGTAAAGGAAAAAACAAAAACAAAAACAAAACAAAATTCATTGCACGAAACACCAAAAACTGGAATCGCTCCAGTGAATACCTCTGTCTTGTAATTTTGGGGTTCCGGTTTCCACCTTCCCCCTCCCCATTCTTCCCCTCCTCTCCCCATCCCCCTCCTCCACTCACGCCCCCTCCCCCTCTCTCCCTCCCTTTCCACCTCCCCTTCCCCCTCCTCTCCTCCTCCCCTCTCTATCCTCTCCCCTTTCCCCCTCCCCCTCCTCCCCTCTCCACCCCCTGCACCCCCTTCTCCCCTTTCCCCCTCCCCCTCTTTCCCTCCTCCCTTCCCCCCCCCTTCTCCCCTTTCCCCCTCCCTCTCGTTTGCTGGCACGCTGGAAGGAGGTATTTTTGAAGCGAACTATCGGAAAAGCAATCTCCCTGTTCGGTGATAGGCCACGCGCACCGAGACCGAGAGAATGGCACTGGAGATGAGAGGGGGGGGGGGGTAAGAGAGGGGGGCAGAAGGGAGAGGGAGAAAGGGAAGGTAAGAGAGGGGGGCAGAAGGGAGAGGGAGAAAGGGAAGGCAGGGAGATGGGAGGTAAAAGGGGGGAAATGTAGGGAAAGGAAGGGAGGTAAAAGAGGGGGGAGGAGGTGGTAGAAGGGAGAGGGAGAAGGGGAAGGAAGGGAGATGGGAGGTAAGAGAAGGGAAGGGTGGGGGAGGGTAAGAGAGAGGATGAAAGGTAAATGGGAGGGGAAGGAAAAAAAGGGGAGGGGGAGAAGAAGGGAGAGAAAGGAATGAGGGCAAGAGGATAAGAGTCCCATGAACAGAGGGGAAGACAGAACGAACAAGAAAGAAAAAGGAAGAGGAGGAGAGAGAGAACAAAAGCGAGAAGAGAAGAGATAAGAGAAGTGGGTGGAGAGAGGAGAGAGAAGAGGAAAGCTAAGAAAGATGGGGACGGAAGAGAGAGGGGAAAGGAGAGGAGAGGAGGGAAGGGAAGAAGAATTGATAAAACTTTAAAGAGTGGACATGCTAGGGTCATGTGTACCCAAGAAGTGAAGTGTTGAAAAAGGAA
>NC_051388.1:54932263-54937263 GCF_015228065.2 Penaeus monodon | reverse complement strand
GCAATGGACGCAGTTTGTGCACGAATTCTCTGTTCTTCTTCCAGTAATATACACACATGCTACTTAGAGATAGATGGGAGGTTAGATAGAGAGAGAGAATGAGAGAGAGAGAGAGAGAGAGAAGGAGAGAGAGAGAGAGAGAGAGAGAGAGAGAGAGAGAGAGAGAGAGAGAGAGAGAGAGAGAGACAAGGAGAGAAAGAAGGAGAGAGAGAGAGAGAGGAGGAGGAGGAAGAGGAGAGAGATGTGATGATGTTGAAAAGGAAGAGGAGGAGGAGGAGAAAGAGGTACACGCAGACAAGAATAACAACAAAAACAATTAAAACAACAACAGCAATTTTTATAACAGCAATAGCAGCAATAAAAAGCTACCCTTCATTTAACTTCTCTAAATTGGATTTCTAAAGCTAAGAGTCACATTTCACACTGAAGACTTACATCCAAACTTCAGGTAACGAGATATCTTGGCTTCAGGATGCTGTTGGTCCAAGGCATGACCATTCATCAAGGGAATTAAATGAAAACGAAAGATTTATATCTAATTCAATCTTTCTTCGGCTATCCTCTTATTTGTTCATAATCTTTAAGTATATATATATATATATATATATATATATATATATATATATATATATATATATATATATATATATATATATATATAAACTCACACACACACACGCACACACATTCACCCTGTTTCTCCCCACCTCTCAATCGTCACCTCTGTCTCTTACCATTTTCGCATCTTATCCCTTCTGTCTATCACGGTTGACGTCCCAGTCCCTCTTCCTCTCCCTCTCCTTCTCCCTCTCATCCTCTCTCCATCTATCCCTCTCCTCTACGTCTTTCTGTTCCCTTTCTCTATCTCCCCTTCCTCGTCTCAGCCAATCTTTCTCCCTTCCTGCCCTTCATCACTTCTTTTTTCCCCCTTTTCCTCCGTCCCCTCTCTTTATCAAGTCTCCCCTCTTTCCCCCCTCTGTCCCCTCTTCTTTCCCTTCTCTTTCCCACCGCACCCAGTTTATTGCCACGCCCCTTACTACCGGTGTCCTGATCACTGAATGATACCGATTTTCCTATATTTTGGGACTGAATCCAAGGAGAAATGACACTTTGCGCACTTCTGCCAGATGGGCGTAAAAAAAAAATTGTCTTTCAGGAGAGGAGGGGGTAGGGAAATGGTCCTTAAAACGGTAGGCAATAGGGGCGAGAGTCCGTTGCTCGTGGGGAGAACCCGTGCGTTTTCTTGTTCTCAAATTGCATTACCTTCCTGTTACTTCACTCTTCTTACACGCCTCTCTAAGGACATGGCTGGAGCCTCCCGCCCCTCTCTTGCTCTTTCCCCCACGCCCTTGATCTCTACCTCGCGCGCGCTCTCTCTCAGTTTATATATTTGTCAAACTGTTTATCTATCCATCTGTTTCGTCTTGTTTGACTGTCTGTCTCTATGTGTCTGTCCGTTCGTTTGTATGTCTCTATCTCTCTGTTTATGTCTCTCTGTCTCTGTCTGTCTATCTGTTTGTCTGCCTGCCTGTTTGTCTGTTTGCGTGTGTCTGTCTGTCTGCCTGCCTTTGTGCCAGCCTGCCTGCCTGTCTGTCCGTCCGTCTGTCCCTTTCACCCTCTCTCGCTCCCTCTACCTCTCCAAGTGATTCACTTTCCCATATACATTATATCAACCCCATTTCCCCTTCCTCAAATTCCTTTTCCCCTTCCACTGCCTCACATTTTCACCCCGTTTTACCCAAAAATAACGCAGAGTGCACCAGAAAGAAATGTATACAGTACACCTATCAATCTAATAAGGTTTACACCATCACGACGTATACATCGTAAATGTAATAACAATACCCACTTGATAAATATGTATTGGCCTTCAGTTCCCCCGTGTTTGCAGATTAGAGGAGAGTAATAAGTCATATTGGCAACAAATTCAGGGCCGTTTGTCAGCGGAGAGGGACAGCTTATAGTCTCAGCGGGAGACCTGAACAACTGCGTGCCTGACTAGTCTCTCTCTCTCTGTCTGTTTGGGTTTTCCTTTTGTCTTTCTCTCTGGTTCTGTCTGTCTGTCTTTCTCTCTGGTTCTGTCTGTCTGTCTTTCTCTCTGGTTCTGTCTGTCTGTCTTTCTCTCTGTCTGTCTTTCTCTCTTTCTGCTTGGCGTTGGATTTATCTCTTTGTGTGTTTTTCTTTCTTTCTGTTTGGCTCTGATTTTCTCTTCCTGCCTGTCTCTCTTTTTTCTCTGTTTGCTTTCTTTTTCTTTCTCGGTGTTTATCTTTGGTTTTCTCTCTCACCAACTTTCTCCTTTTTTTCGTTTGTTGTTCTTTGTCTTTCTCTCTGTCTGTCTGTCTTTCTCTCTCTCTCTCTCCATGAATCTTTTCTCTGTGCTTGTCTTTCTCATTATCCTCGTTTGTCTTCGTCTTTCTATCTCTTTCTCTTCTTCCTCTCTCTCTCTCTCTCTCTCTCTCTCTCTCTCTCTCTCTCTCTCTCTCTCTCTTGCGTTCTGACTCTCTCTCTCTCTCTGTCTCTCTCTCTTTATCTTTGCCTCTCTCTTTGATTCTGCATTAGCCTTGTCATTTATTTCTCTCTCTTTATGTCGATTTATCGTTTTACTTTTGCTTTTATTAATGTTTCGGTTTCTCTCTTTTTCTCTCTATCTCTCTCTTCATCGATCCCCTTTCTATATCTCTCGTTTTTATGTGCGTTAGATATTTGATCGTCTCTCACCCCTCTCCCTCCCTCTGTCCTCTCTCTCTCTCTCTCTCGCTCTCTTTCTCTCTCTCTCTCTCTCTCTCTCTCTCTCTCTCTCTCTCTCTCTCCTCTCTCTCCCCCTCTCTCTCTCTCTCTCTCTCTCTCTCTCGCTCTCTCTCTCTCTCTCTCTCTCTCTCTCTCTCTCTCTCTCTCTCTTCTCGCTGTATATATATACATACACACACACACGTATATATATACAGAGAGAGAGAGAGAAAGGTCTGTTTATTTATGTACGTAAGTGTCTGTTTATACGTTTCCGTGTTTGTCTGTGTACATGTATGTGTGTGTGTGTGCGCATGCGCGTGTATAGCATCTAATGCCAATCAACAAGTGAAAATAAACGGAATAAGTAGACAAGGAAAAAGAAGGACCGGAGAAGTTATGGAGGATTTTTTTCTTCTCTCCCTTTCTCTCTCTCTCTCTCCCTCTCCCTATTTTTTTTTTCTTTTTATCCCATCCGTCCTTTGTCGAAGATTCCTGATCCTGTCGAGAAGGCAATTACTGAACGCACTTCCCTGGAAAATTGACCCTTACGAGAGCAGGAAGTGGCCTTGGCAACGAACGGGGCCCCATGTGTGCCCGGGGGCGTTGGAGGAGGGGGGTGGGGGGGAAGGGGCGTTGGAGGAGGGGGTGGGGGGAAGGGGCGTTGGAGGAGGGGGGTGGGGGGAAGGGGGGAGAGGAGGAGTGGTTGGGGGAGGGAATAGGGAGGAGGGGTTATGGGAGGGGAAAGGAAGGAGGGGTTGGGGAGGGAGTAGGGGAAAGGGAAGAGGGGGAAGGGGGAGGGGATAGGGAGGAGGGGGAGAGGTTGGGGGAGGGTGTAGGTGAAAGGGAGGAGGGGAGGGAGGATAAAGAAGGGGAATAAGGGAGGATAAAGAAGGAGGGATGGGAAAAAAAAGTTAGAAATGGGGAAAGAGAAAAGATGAGGTAAAAAGGAAGGAGAAAAGAAAGGTGGAGAAGGGGAAAGGGGGAAGAGAAGGAAGGGGGGAAGCGGAATTTATGAGGATAAGGGGTAAGAGGGAAAGGGAAATAATGGAGAAAAAGAGAAGAGAGAAAGGGAAGGAGAAGGGAAAAAGATGGAAAGCGAGGAAGAGGAAATAGGGGGAAGGATAAAAAAGGAGAAGGGAAAAGGTAAAGAATGGGGAGGTGGGAAAGAGAGAAGAGAAGAGGAAAGAAGGTCGGAGGAAAGGAGGAAGAGGAAATCAAGAGGAAAGGGTGTAAGAGGGAAGCGGAATGAGAAGAGAAAAATAGGAGAAATAGGGGGAAGAGAAAGATATGAAAAGAGAAAAAGGCGAAAGACGAATAGAGAAAAAAGGAGAAATAGGGGGAGGAGAAAGAGAAGAAAAAAGAAGAGGAAAGACGAAAAGAGAGAGAAAAAAGAAAAAAATAGAGGAAAGGGGGAAGGAAAGAAGATGAAAATAGAGGAAAGACGAAAAGAGAGAGAAAAAAATGGGGGAAGAGTAGAAAATGGAATAAATGAAGGGAAAAGCAAGAGAAGGAAGAGAGTACATAAGACCAAATAATGAAAAAGAGAAAATAAAAAGAGATAAATAAGGAACCAGGATCAGATTCTTTTTACGATAATTGTAAAGTAAACGGAGAGAGAAATAAATAGATAAATAAATAAATAAATAAGAAATGATAAGGAGAACTATCTGAAGAAAGAAAAAGAAAAAAAAAACTTTCTTGACGAGACGAAAAGCGAGAAAAAAAATACAATATCGTCGTCGAGAACCCCGAAAAAAAAAATGTGCTCATTAGATGGCAATAGTTTTTTCTTCTCTCTCCTTTTATGAGGAAGAAAAGACGATCTGGCAACTCAGTCCTTCAGCCAAAGAATATTTTATGTTCTTGAAATTCTCACGATTTTTTTTTTTTTTTTTCGAATCGTAATGGGATCATTTAAAATAATAAAAGTCGGATTATCTGTCTTCGTGATACTAGTAATGAATATGGTGTATAGGAAAAAATAACGGTAATGTGTGTGTGTGTGTGTGTTTATGTGTGTGTGTGTTTGTGTGTTTGTGTGTGTGTGTGTGGTGTGTGTGTGTGTTTGTGTTTGTGTGTGTGTGTTTGTGTGTGTGTGTGTGTTTGTGTGTGTGTGTGTGTGTGTGTGTGTGTGTGTGTGTGTGTGTGTGTGTATGAGTTTATTTGTATGTGTATGTGTATTGGTGTGTGTGTGGGGGGGGGGTATTCTAGATTGTATCTCTGTATTCAAACGCCAAGCCCATGACACAAATGCAGTTCTAAGTCGTGTT
>NC_051388.1:54894763-54899763 GCF_015228065.2 Penaeus monodon | reverse complement strand
AGAGAGGAGGACAGGAAAAAATGAGGAAAGAGGACGAAAAAAACGAGGAAAGAGAAGCAGGGAAGTGGGGAATGAAAGGGGAGAGGGAGAGAGAGGGGGAAAGGAGAAAGAGAGAGAGAGAGAATAGAAGAGGGAAGCAGAGGATCTGAGAGACGGAGAATATAAGGGAGAAAAAGAGAGTTAAGAAAGGTAAAGAAAGATAGAAGAAGAGAGAAGGAGAAGCGAAAAGGAAAAGAGGCAGAATAACAAGGAGAAAAAGGAGGAAGAGCAAATAGGAAAGAGACGGGAATAAAGAAGGAAGGAAAATAAACAAGAGAAAGAGAATGAAAGAGGAGAAGAGTGGACAGAAAAGGGAAATACGCTAAAAGTAGAGGAAAAGAGAGAGAGAGAGAGAGAGAGAGAGAGAGAGAGAGAGAGAGAGAGAGAGAGAGAGAGAGTAGAACAGGAGAATTAGAAGAAGGAGGAGAATGAGAACCGGCGCAGAAGAGAATAATAAGGAGAAAGAAGAGGAGCAAGAGGAAAAGCAGAGAAGAAAAACGAAAGGAAGAAGATAAGAAGAAGAAGGAGAAGAACGATGGGAGCTGACGAAAAGGTAAGAAATTGAGGAGCAAGAACAAGAGGAACAAGAAGAAGGAGAAGAGTAAGAAGAAAAGGAGAAAGAGAAGCAAGAAGAAGAGGAGGAGGAACAGGATAAATACGAAGAAGAGAAGAGCAAGAAGAAGAGGATTAAAAGGAGAAAGAAGAAGAGAAAGAAGAAAAAGAGGAAGAAGAGAAAGAAGAAAAAGAGGAAGAAGAAGAAAAAGAGGAAGAAGAAGAGAAAGAAGAAAAAGAGGAAGAAGAAGAGAAAGAAGAAAAAGAGGAAGAAGGAAGTCACGACAGAATAAACGCGTAATAGGACTAGAACTAGAAAAAGAAGAAATATAAAAACACATGAATACTAGCAATACTCCTAAAACTAAGTCCGCAAGCATATACAGCAAGAACAATAGAAGAAGAAGAGAAGAAGAAAAAGCGGCAGAAGAAGAGAAAGAAGAACAGATGAAGAGAAGATTAAAGAAAAAAAGATGAAGAAATAGAAGACTAAAAGAGGAAGGAAGAAGAGGAACGAAGAAAGCACTGAGACGACGAGACCAGAAGAACAAATATGAGAAGAAGAGAAAGAAAAAAATAGTAAGAATAAGAGGAACGAATAACAGCTGAAGAAGAAGAGAAAATAATAAAATAATGAAAGAAGAAGAGAAAGAAGAAAAAGAGGAAGAAGAAGAGAAAGAAGAAAAAGAGGAAGAAAAAGAAGAGAAGAAAGAGGAAGAAGAAGAAGAAGAGAAGAAGAAAAAGAGGAAGAAGAAGAGAAAATAGACGAAAAGAAGAAGATGTAGGCGAAAGAAGAGGAGGAAAAGAAGAAGAATAAAAAGAAGAAGAGAAGAAAAGAGAAAGAGAGGAAAGAAAGAAGAAGGAAGAAGAGGAGGAGGATAAAGAAGAGGAGAAGAAGGAGAAGAGAGGGGAGGGAGAAAGAAGGGAAGAAGAGAGGAAGAAAAGAAGAAGAAGAGTAGTTAGGAGAAAGAAAGAAAGAAGAATATGAAGAAGAAGGAGGAGAGGAGAGAAGAGAGGGGAAAGAAGAATAAGAAGAAGAGGAAGAAGAAGAGAGAAGAGGAGGAGGAAGAGAAGAAAGAAGAAGAGAGAAGGAGGAAAGAAAAAGAGAAGAAGAGTATGCGGAGGAACAGAAGAAGAAGAAGAAGAATAATGTGAGTAGGAAGGAACGAGGGAAAAGTAAGAAGAATAAGATATTCGTATACAAATCAGCTTGATGAATACCTAATCCGACTCATCCTAATCCCTCTGATTCTTCGTAGCTAAGCTAACTACGCGTGGCATACGAAAGAAGAATACTATAAGAATACATCATCCTCCTATGATTCGTACTCACTCATGACGAATTCTCTATGCGTCGAAGTAGCCAGCAATAGGGAAAAATGCAGCATAAGAAGCAAGACATCCTCTGCTCCTCCCTCATTTTCTTACGCACTCATACGCCTATTCTTCTTCTTCTTGCTCCCTCCATCTGACTCCTACTCCTACTTCCTCTCCCTACTCCTCCTCCTCTTCTATACGTCCCTCTTCGCCTCCTCACTCCTCCTATCATCCTCTTCTTCCCCTCCTCTTCCCCCCTCTCCTCCCCTCTCCTAGTCTCTTATCTTTCTCCCTCATCTTTTCCCCCTCCCTCCTCCTCTCTTCTCTCGACACCATCCTCTTTTCCTCCTCCGCCTCATCCAGCTTCCTCTTCCTCCTCCGTCCGCATATCTTCTTCCCTCCTGACTCCTACTCATCTTCCTCTTCCTAATCCTCCTCCTCTTTTTTCGCCCTCCTCTCTTCCTCTGCCTCCTCCATCCTCTTCCTCCTCCTCCTCCTCCTCTTCTTCTTCTTCCTCCTCGTCCTCCTCCTCCTCGCTCTCCGCATGCTTTCTCGCTCCTCTTCTCCTTCGCTGTCTCCTCGCTCCGCCTACTAGGTGAGGCATGAGGCGGAGCCGTAGATTCGGCTCACTACTATTACGGCCTCTTTTCTTCTTCCTTGCACTGTCTGTGCTTTCTTTTACTCCTCTCGTTTCGCTCGGTGGTGGTGGCAACCAGGAGGGGGGGGGAGAATCCGAACATGCAAGAGGAAATGGTAGATAGGTAGGCAGCAAGGAACGCGAGGAAACACTCTGATACAGATGGAGCGGAAGAGAGTGATGGTTTGAGGGTGATAAGCAGAAGAAACACAGACAGACTTGCGATAGAAACAATATATCTCGTGAGTGTGTATATCATATCTATCTATCTATCTAATTATCTATATATTCTCTATCATCTCTATAGTATCTATCGAGCGAGAGAGCGACTAGCTAGAGCGAGCGAAGAGCGAGCGCGAGGCGAGCGTCGCGCGCGCGCGAGCGCGCGAGCGCGAGCGAGTCTCGTACGAGCGTGTTGTGTGTGTTTGTTGCATACCTCTCTATATCTATATCTCTCTACTATCTATATATCTCTCTCTCTATGTATATATTATCTCTATCTCTCTCTCTATATATATGTATATTTATCTCTCTCTCCCTCTCTCTCTATCTCTCTCTTCCGTCTCTCTCCCTCTCTCTCTCTCTAGATCTCTCTCACTTCCTCTCTCTCTCTCTATCTAATTCATCACGAGAGACCCGCGCCAGCTCGAGACATTAGACGCGAACATAGCGAGACAGTCAATCCGAGAATCAGAAACACCGCGAAGAACAAATAACCAGCTGCAAATAGAACAAACCGAAAGAAAGTAAGAGAGATGGGGAGAGGGAGAGACGAGAGGAGAGAGCTGGCAGATGGAGAGAGAGACCGCGAGAGCGCGAGCGCGCGAGCGAGGAGCGAGAGGCGACGAGAGAGAGAGAGAGAGAGAAATGGACCTCGATAATAGCACTTACATCAGGAACGCATCGACATAAAACCAAATGGACCATTTCTAGGTCCCCAGACCCCCTCTCCCCCTCCCCCCTCCCTTTCCCCTCTCCCCTCTCCCCTCCACCTTCCCCTCCACCTCCCCCTCTCAACCTCAAAGGATAGAGAGACAAACAGAGGGAATGGAAATGTAAGCAGTATGATAGCAATGCAAGAATAATGAAGATGGACGGGGGGGGGGGGGGGGGGAGAACTGCATATTTTGCATTTTGTTGTAATACACGAGAGCTGAAGTACCTAGCGCGTTGAACAAATATATATATTTGCAAGACACGCGTGCGGACATACTTGCGTATTCATGAATGTATACATGCAAACATTTAAAAGAGATGCACGCGTGAATGCAGACATAAGTCATACATGCATAGATATGTATGAAAACATTCAAAACAAATATATATATAAACAAATTCATAATAATTTAAGTGCATAAGCATAACAAAAATAACAATAATGCAACGTATACATACGGAAATATGCATACAAAATCACGGATAACCATACACAACCATACAATTGTATAAAACACTAATGCACATACATAAAACACACATATACAAAACACAACGAACGACAACAGACACAACCGTACAAATATAGAATGCACTAACACACACACACACACACACACACACACCACATAAACACACACACACACACACACACACACACACACACACACACACACATACACACACACACACACACACACACACACAGAACTTGCACCTCTTAACGTCGGCCCAAAATTTCCATATGATGTCAAGTTATCACAACATTTCCTCGGGGTTTCAACACGCGCGCGGCGATGGCTAGAAAATGAGGCAATTTGTGGCCGCTCTAATGATCACCTTTGTGCCAGGGAGGGGGAAGGGTAGGGGATAGAGAGGGGGGAAGGAGAAGGGGAGGTAAGGGTGGAGAGGGGAGGGAGGGGATAGAGGAGGGAAAGGGGAGAGGGGGGAGAGGGGAGGTAGGGATGTAGAGGGGGGAGGGAGGGGGAAGGGTAGGGGATAGAGAGGGGGGAAGGAGAAGGGGAGGTAAGGGGAGGAGGGAAGGGGAGGGTAGGAGGGGGAAGGAGAGGGAGTGTAGGGGGGAGGGGGGGATAAGGGGAGGAGGAGGGGGAAGGGAAGGGAAGTAGGGGGAGGGAGGGGAAAGGGGAAGCACAGAATTGTATGGAAGAGAAGGGGAGAAGGAGGAGGAAATGAGAGTAAGGGAATGAAGGAGAGAGGAAAAGAGAGAGAAGAGAAAGAGGAACGGAGACAAGAATAGGAGAAAGGGAGGTAGCGAGGGGAGGAAAAATCGGGGTGGTGGGTGGGGGGTGGGGAGGAGTGAATGGAAGGAGATATAAAAGAAAATGAATATTGCAAGATGAGGATGACATGGAGAATTATAGAGAGAAAAGGAGGTGGATGAGAAAGACATGGATGGAAAGGGGGCAGCGGGGAGGGAGAGGCACTGTGAGACTCATGGCACTGTGACACTCTGGCTCTGATTAATCCTAGAGAAAATTACGTTTCTCTCCTTAGGGAA
>NC_051388.1:54887263-54889763 GCF_015228065.2 Penaeus monodon | reverse complement strand
TTGTCTGTATGTATGTATGTTTCCTTCTCTCTCTTTCTTTCTTTCTCTATCTATCTATCTATTTATCTCTTTCTTTCTCTCTCTCTCTAATCTAGTCTATATATCTATTATTCTCACCTCTCTTTTCTCATCTCTCCTCCGTCTCGTCTCCAATCTCTCTCTCACCGCTCCACTCCTCCCATTGCTCCTCTCACTCGCACACGCACCTCCCTCCTGCCTCTTCCTTCTCCTCCTCCTCATCTCTCTCTCCTCTCTCCTCATCCTCCCCCCCACCTCTCCTCTCTCTCGCTTCCTCCTCCCCTCTCTTTCCGTGGTCTTATCAACTGATCACCTCGAAAATGCGCAACTCTCCCCTGTCGATCTTCACTCGACAGACCACTCTCGCCCCTCCCTCCTGCTGTCTCTCTCGTCGCACTCAGTCTGCTCTCTCATCTCCATCCACGTACTCCCTCTCCTTCCTCCAATCGACGGTCTCGTCCCTCCCCTCTCTCTCTACCGCTCTCCGCTCCTATCCGCCTCATCTCGTCATCGGGCATCTACCCCTCTCGTGTTCTACTCATCTCTCTCCTCTCGCTCTCTCTATCCTTCATCTCCGATCGCAAATCATGTCTCCTCATCTCCCCTCCTCCTCTCAATCTCTTCTCTCTTCCCTTCCTCTTGTCTCTCTCTCTCCCATCCCCCGTCTCCTTCACGTCTCCTCATCAATTCCTCTACTCCTCTCTCTCTCCCCTCCTCATCTCTCTCCCGTCTCCACCTCTCTCCCTCCTCGGTCGACTCTCTCCCCCTCCTCTTTCTTCTCAACATTCCCTCTCTCCCCCTCTCTCTCCCCCCCGTCCGCTCATCCGCCCTCCTCGGCTCCCCTTCCCCCTTCCCTCCCCTCATTACACTCTCCTCTCTCTGCCTCCCCCTACCTTTCCTCATCCCTTCCCACCGCCCCACCTCATCTCCTCCCTCATCTCTCCCGCCATCTCCTCTCCTCCCCCTCTCTTCACTCCATCTCTCTTCTCCCTCCATCCTCCGTCTTTCTGTCATCCCCCTTCCCTCCGAATCCCACCTCATCTCCCTACTCGTCTCTCTCACTCTCCTCTCTTCTCGTCAACACCGCTCCTCGCTTCTGCTTCTCGCTCTCATATTTCTTCTCTCGTTCTCTCTGTCTCTTCTCTCTCGCTTCTCCTCTCGTCCCCCCCTCACATCATCCTTTCCCTTCTCCCCCCTCTCTTCTCTCCCTTTCTCTCTCTATCCTCTCTCTCTCCTCCACTCCCCCATCTATCGCTTCCCCCCCCCCCTCTCGTCCTCTCCTCCCCCCTTACTCCTCTCCTCTCGTCCCTCCCCCCCACCTTCTTATCCTCCCACTCGTCTCTCGTTAACCCCTCTCCCCCCTCTTCTCTGCAAAAAAAGCTCCTACGCTTCTCGCTATCTCTTCTCTTCCTCCCCCCCCTTTCCAGCCTCACGTCGCCTTCCTCCTCTCTCTTTCTTTCTCTCTCTCTCCATCATGTCTATCTCCATCTGCCTGCTCGTCCTTCTCTTCTCGTCTCATCTCTCGCTTCTCTCTCTCTCTCTCTCCTTCTCCTCGTCCTTACTCCCTCCTTCTCTCTCTCAATCAAAGCTCTCTCATCATCTCATCTCCCCTCTCTCTCCTCATCTCCCTTCTCTCTCCTCCCATCCTTCTCTCTCTCTCTCAGCTCTCTCATCTCTCTCGCTCTCATCCGTCTCGTGCGCTCTCCGCCTCCCCTGGCTCTCTCTCCAGTCTCCGGATCTCTCAACTCCTCCCACTTCTCCTTCTCTCTCCCCCTCTATCTCCTCCTTCTCTTCTTCGTCCCTCCTCTCTCTCTCCTCCTCTCTCGTCCTCCTCTCTCTCTCCTCGTCGGCAAGTCCCTTTCTCTCCCCCGTCTCTCCTCCTCCTTCTCTCTAACTCCCTCTCCTTCATGCCGAGCTCGGATCGATCTAAATCCCGCAGTATCCTCATAGTCGACTCTCAACCCTAGTTGGTGCCTCTACTCTCTCCCTCTCCTCGTCTCCACTCTCTAACTCGTCCATTTCTTCTTCCTCTTTCCTGTGTGTGTGTGTGTGTGCTTTTGCATGGGTGTGCTTGTGGTTCCACTGCCATTTGTTAAAAGAGGGACTTTTCTTGCAGCGCCAGCACTCAACTCACTGACGTTCCAGGAAATGGGCACTTGTGAACACGAGGTCAATAATGAACATGATTCCAAGAACTGCTTAGGTAACCTCTGTTCCATATCTATATAGGCAACTGAACATGCACACACATATACACACAGACACATACATATTCATACATACACATACACATTAGATGTGTATACTCGTGTGTGTGTGTGTGTGTGTGAGTGTGTGTGTGTGTGTGTGTGTGTGTGTGTGTGTGTGTGTGTGCGTTATATATTGAAAAACAAAATCAGAATTTTTATTTACAAACAAAGTAATGTATTTCACATGGTGGTACGTAATGGACAAGAATTATCTTTCTCAGATTAAAACTTTA
>NC_051388.1:54867263-54869763 GCF_015228065.2 Penaeus monodon | reverse complement strand
GATAATAGTAATAATGCTAATAATGCTAATGATGATAATAATAATAGTAATAATAATAATAATAATTATTATTATTATTATTATTATGATAATAGTAACAACAATAATAATAACAATAACAATAATAATAATAACAATAATAATAATAATAACAATAATAAGAATAAGAATAGTAATAATAATAATAATAATAATAATAACAATAATAATAATAATAATAATAATAATGATATTAATAACAATAAAAGTAATAATAATAATAATTAGTAGTAGTAAGAGTATAACATCAACAGCAATGATAATAAAGATAAGATTAATAATGACAATAATAAGGATAACAATAATCACAATAATAATAGAAATAAGAATAACAACAACAACAAAAGATGAATTAATAAATAAATAAATAATCGAACAAACAAACACACACACACACACATTGAGGAAAACGAGCGAAATGTACCGCTTGGTATTTGAGTTCTGTTTGAGAATTTCTGTGTACTTAGCGGGGCCTCGAGAAGTCTTGAGATTGTCACTATTTACACGCAGGGGGAATTAGAGAGATGGGCGAGGGGAAGTAGGAAGAGGGGAGAGGGAAAGAGAGGAAGGGAGAGTGGAGAAAGAAAGAGAGGAAGGAAGTGGGGAAGGGGAAAAAGAGGAAGGAAGAGGGGAGAGGGAAAGATAGGACGAAAAAGGGGTAGGGGAAATAGAAGAAGGGAGTGGGAAAGTAGGAAGAGGGGAAATGGAAATACAGGAAGGGAGAGGGGAGAGGAAGAGAGAGAGAGAGAGGGAGGGATGAAGAGATAGAAAAGAGAGAGGGGTGGATAGAAAGGTGAGATTAAAGAGATAGAGGAAGGCGAGAGTGAGAGAAAGGGAAGAGAGACGGAAAGAGAGGAGAAGAGAGAAAGAGACAGAAAATAAGGAAAGAGGAAAGAGACAGAGAAAAAAAGAAAGAGGGAGTGGGTAGAGAGTAAGAGAGGAGAGGGCAAAGAGGGGGAGGGAAAGATAAAGAGAGAAAGGAGGGAGAAAGAAGTGAGTAAGTAGGTAGAAAGATGGGCGGAGACAGAGAGAGAGGAAAATAGAGAGAAAAGAGGAAGAGAGGGAGGAAGAGAGAATCGTAAATGGTATAAAAGAAAAGGAGGAGAATATGCGTGCACGAGATAGACAGAGACAGACACAGATAGACAAATAGACAGCGAGAGAAGAGAGAAAGTAGAGAACAAGGTAAGAAAGAGAGGAGAGAGAGTGTATGGTAAGAGAAGAAAAGGAAAGGCTGAGAAGAACAGAGAGAGAGAAAATGAGGAAGTAGGAAGGAGGGAGAGAGAGAGAGAGTAGAAAGAAAGAGAGAAGAGAGATGGGAAAGAGAAAAGGAGAAGAGAGAGAGGAGGATGAGGAAAAGAAAGACAGAGAGATAGGAAGAGAGGAAGGAAAGAGGGAAAAATAGAAAAATAGAAAAAAATAGAAAAATGAAAATAGATACAGAGAAAAATACAAAATGTAGAACAGCGAGAGAACGATTAAAAAAAGGAGTTGGAGGTTTATCTCAAAGAGAATGAAGGAATTAAGGATACACATGAAGAGAAAAACAATAATAATAAAAAATACTGATAATAATAATAAAAACAGAATAAAGAAAAAATAATGAATAGACAAAAAATAACAAAAACACAAAGGGAGTTGGAGGTTTATCTCAGAGAGAATGAAGGAATTAAGGATAGACATGAAGAGAAAAACAACAATAATTCATATTTGTTTCCCAACTTGAAACAATGTCCAAATTATTGTGATGAATAAATTATCACGATGAATTGCTATCTTTTAATCTTGTCATTTCATCATCATGTCATTATCAACAGCATCTTCATGAGCATCATCATTATAGCCACTTTCAGTATTACGATTGCCATCAACACTGTTATCATCACAGTCATCATCATCCTCACCATTTTTATTATCATCACAATCACCACCATCAATACCACCATCATCATCAGTTGGTAGTTGTCACTATCACCACTATTATCATTATAATCACCATCCTGACCATTTTGATTATCATCACCATCACCTTTTTCATTATGATCACCATCCTCACCATTTTAATTATCATCGCCATCACCACCATCAGTAACCATCATTATCATCATCGTTGTCACTATTATCACTCTCATCACCATCACTATAAAGTTTAAATCATTCTCGATATCATTACATTTTCTTGAAGAAAGGGGGTCAATATTTAAAAAAAAAAAAATTCAAGATATAATTTTCCTCACGATTTGCATCAAATCACAATATTTCTAAAAATAAACAGGTAAATTAATAAATAAAAAGATAAATAGATAAACAGATAAGTAATTTAATAGATAAATAGACAGATTAATGAATATACGAAATGGATAAGTAGAAAAACAAATAAAAATATGTAAATGATTAATAAACAAATTAATAAATATCTAGATGAATAAATAAAGAGATAAATAAATAGACAAACAAACAA
>NC_051388.1:54849763-54852263 GCF_015228065.2 Penaeus monodon | reverse complement strand
TCTCTCTCATACCCTCTCCCTCTCTATCTATCTATCTATCTACCTCTATCACTCGCTGTGTGTCTGTCCATCTATATCTATCAATCAGTCTATCTCGCATTCTTTGTTGATGATTTAATGCAAATGTATTTTTACACACCTGTCTCTTTCTTTTCGGCATCCGTTATTTCGACATCTATTTCTTTTTTCGTATTTTTATTATTTATCTTTCATTCTTTTCATCCCTAGCCATTGGATCCTCTTTTCTCTGCCTCCTTTCCTTTCCTCTATTGTTCAGTATCCTTTCATCGTAATATTTTCACTTCATCGCGTTTGTCTTCTCTCTCTCTCTCTTCTCTCTCTCTCTCTCTCTCTCTCTCTCTCTCTCTCTCTCTCTATCTATCTATCTATCTATCTATCTATCTATCTCTCTGACTGTCTGTCTCTCTCTGCCATCCTCTTTGTCCATTTTCGTCATGAACCAACAATACAAATGTGCGTTAAAAAAAAATCTCTCTCTCTCCCTCTCTCTCTCTCTCTCTCTCTCTCTCTCTCTCTCTTTATATATATATATATATATATATATATATATATATATATATATATATATATATATATATATATATATAAAGAAATTACCAATAAATGGAAACGTTTAAGACTTTCCATCAGACGATAAAATCGAGCAGAAGCTTCAATAATCATGTTGACATCGATGATATAATCTGAAAGCATACAAATACACACAAAAAGGAACATCATTATCAATATTGGCACTCGAGCAACGGTGCCGTCCTTGCAACACCAACCTTGATCTTACGTATTTGCACTAATTCATTTCCTTATTTTTTTTTTTTCTTTCGTTGAGTATTTCGCCAAAGGCTAATTGCTCTTTGCAGACGAGGCTAAGGGGAGAAATAAGATGTTTGGATTCGGATTATGAATGAAAGACGTTAAAAAAAAAAAAAAAAAAGAAAAAGAAGGAAACCGTCTGACAAAAAAAAATAAAAAAAAAGAAAAGAAAGAAAAAAAAAGGAAACCGTCTTACACAAAAAAAAGAGAAAAGACATAAAGAGAGAGAGAGAGAGAGAGAGAGAGAGAGAGAGAGAGAGAGAGAGAGAGAAAAGGTCTGACAAAAAAAAAGTAAACCGTCTGATAAAAAATAAGGAAAGAAAAGGAAAATCTGTTCAACTCGAATAAAAAAGAGGAATTTTCAGGCGGAAAATAGTCCACATCATCGGGATTTAAGGTCGATATAAGATATGAGATATAAGTTATAAGTTAAGGGCTGCCGCCGCGCTCTGATAAAATATTGTAATCTAATATGTACTTTTATGTCTTATATAGACGAACATCCATACACAGAAACAGAAGGGCAGGGGCATATACACAAAAGGACGCACACACATACACACAAACGCACGCAAGCAAGCGCACACACACACATATATGCATATATATATATATATATATATATATATATATATATATATATATACATATATATAAATATATATATATACATATATATATATATATATATACATATATATATAGAATATATATATATATATATATATATATATATATATATATATATATATATATATATATATATATATATATATATATATATATATATATACGGGGCCGCGGTGGCCGAATGGTTAGAGCGTCGGACTCAAGACTGTCACGACGGCAATCTGAGTTCGAGGGTTCGAGTCACCGACCGCCGCGTTGTTTCCCTTAGGCAAGGAACTTCACCTCGATTGCCTGCCTAGCCACTGGGGGACCAAGTCAACCCAAGTCAGTGCCGGGTAAATAGAGATGGTGACTCGGAAAAAAAAAAAAAAAAAAAAAAAAAAAAAAAAAAAAAAAAAAACACCGGGCGCAAGGCAATGGCAAACCACCGCTCTAAATTGCCAAGAAAAATCATGGAAGCACATGATCGTCAAGGCCGCGGTGTTCGAATGGTTAGAGCGTCGGACTCAAGACTGTCACGACGGCAATCTGAATTCGAGGGTTCGAGTCACCGACCGCCGCGTTGTTCCCTTGGGCAAGGAACTTCACCTTGATTGCCTACCTAGCCACTGGGTGGCCAAGCCAGCTCAAGTCAGTGCTGGTCCCAAGCCGGGATAAAATAAGAGAGAATGATTACCTAAAAAAAAAAAAAGGTAACACCGGCACTCTCCGTGGAAAGGAACTGGGGACCCTACCACGTACTCACTCCAAGAGCATCACAACGTGAAAACTGCAATTGAGTATCATGCTGTGACCACGGCGGCTCAGACATGAACCTACCGTTGAATGATGATGATATATATATATGTATATATATATATATGTATATATATATATATATATATATATATATATATATATATATATATATATATATATATATATACATATATATTTATATATATTATATATATATGCATATATATATATGCATATATATACATATATATATATATACATATATATATATATATATATATATATATATATATATATATAT
>NC_051388.1:54834763-54842263 GCF_015228065.2 Penaeus monodon | reverse complement strand
TGTGTGTGTGGTGTGTGTGTGTGTGTGTGTGTGTGTGTGGTGTGTGTGTTGTGGTGGTGTGTGTGCGTGTGTGTGTGTGTTGTGTGTGTGTGTGTGTTTGTTGCTGTGTGTGTGTGTTGTGTGTGTGTGTGTGGTGTGTGTGGTGTGTGTGTGTTGTGTGTGTGTGTGTGTGTTGTGGTGTGTGTGTGTGTGTGTGTGTGTGTGTGTGTGTGTGTGTGTGTGTGTGTGTGTGTGTGTGAACGTGCGTGTATGTCTACACGTCTTTTCCATTTTCGATCATTCTCATTTATCACTCTCCTATTCACATGCAAAGCTATTTCATCTAAACAATTGGACAATGATCACGTCAGCCATCGGAACGTAGGCATAGAGGGGGATGTCACAGTGAATAGGCTTGAACTCGCAGCAAATAAAAGCAAACGAAAAAGAGAGAGAAAAAAAAACAACAACAAAGGAAAAAGACAAACAAATAAACAAATAAACAAATGGGTTGTCGTCCTCTAAAACAATCAATAGATATGATTTCTGTTTCGTTTTGTTTCGTTTTTTGTTTCTTCTTAAATATGTGACTAGAAATCCACGCTAATACGGAAGTAGACTTGAACGATAAAGGAATCAGAGAAGAGAGACAACAAAGAGAGATAGACAAAAAAAAGGAGAGAAGGAAGGAGAAAATTGAAAAGACAGATAGAAAGAGGAAAAACAAAAAGACGTAGATATGGGAGATAATAACAGAGAAGAGATACAGAAGAAGAAAGGGAGAGGAAAAAAAGACAGAAGATTAAATAGAATGAAAAAATGGAGGCAAAATAAACGGTAAAGCAAAAACACAGAGGGGGGAATATTCGTTAAGGCTTTGCAACAAAGGGGAACCAACAGACTTTCAATATGCAACACTGAACGCACTTGTACATTACATAGATAGTCGCCAGCCTGTGCACTACTGATGACCACGGGACGCAGGGGGAAGGAGGGAGGAGGGAGAGACGGAGGGGGAGGGAGGAAGAGGGGAAGAGGAGGGAGAGAGAAAGGGGAGGAGGGAAGGAGGGAGAGAGGGGAAAACGAGAGGGAGGGAGGAAGGAAGAGGGGAAGAGGAGGGGGAGAGGAGAGAGGGGAAAACGAGAGGAAGGGAAGGAAGAAAGAGAGGAAGAGGAAGTGGAGAGCAGAGATGGGGAAACGAGGGCGAGGGAGGGAAGGGAGAAAGAGGGGAAGAGGAATTAGGGACGGAGAGAGGAAGAAACGAGGGAGCAGGGAGAGAGTGAAGGGAAGAATCGAGAAAGGGGAAGAGGAGCGGAGGAAGACAAACAGGAAGAAGGGAGAAACGGAAGAAGGAGGAAAAAGGATGGTGAAAAGTATTGGTAGAAAGAGGAAGAAAAGAAGAGAGGAAGGATGGAAGGAGAGAAAACGAGAGAAGGAAGAAAGGTGCAATAAATGCTAACAACGGAAAGATAAAAGACAGTAATGGAAAGAGAGAGAGAAAGAAAATAAATCAATAAAACAGGGAAACTAGAGAGACAGAAAAAAAAGAGATAGAGAAACATAGAGATAAAGAGAGAGAGAGTGTGCCAGAGAGAGAGAGAGAGAGAGAGAGAGAGAGAGAGAGAGAGAGAGAGAGAGAGAGAGAGAGAGAGAGAGAGAGAGAGAGAGAGAGAGAGAAACGTCGAATTAGGAAAAACAAGGGAAAAAAAAACGATAGAAAGAACAGGGAAAACAAAACAAAAACAAAAAATGTAATTGCGTGTTCCTCTGTCCTTCCTTTCGCTGTATTGTTTAGATATTCAAAGCATGAATCTTCAAAGCAAAGAAACGAAAGAGGAAATGCAGGAGGAAAGGGATAAAAAAGGAGATAACATGAAAAGAAAACACACAAAATATATACAAACTTAAGTAATAAAGAAAAAAAAAACACAAAAAAAGAAAAAAGAAAAAAAATAGAAGAGAATTAGGAATAAAGCCACACGAATAGATGAATAAATAAATAAATAACAAATAAATGAATATCAAAACAGTAATATATAAATAGGCACACAAATGAATAACAACAATAATGAACAATAAATAATAACAATAATAATACATAATAATAACAATAATAACAACTATAATAACAATAATAATATATAATAATAACTATAATAGCTATAATAACAACTATAATAACAATAATAATATATAATAATAACTATAATAACTATAATAACAACTACAATAACAATAATAATATATAATAATAACTATAATAACTATAATAACAACTATAACAACAATAACCTTGACACCACAATCGAGCACAAAGCCCCCCCCCCCCCCCCTGCCTTCGCTCTAACCAAGCCAAGCTATTCCTCAATAATTCGCGGACCGAGAGCGAAGCCGCGAAACTCGGCCCGAACTCCCTTTGCCCGGAAGCCTCTGCGCAAACTTCCGCGAAATCGAGTTACGCGAATTTTACAACAATCATAGGAGCAAATTAGATAAAGAAAGGAGAAAGAGAGAGGAGGAAGGAAGGAGGGGGAGAGGGAGGGGAAGGGGAAGGGGATGGGTGGGAGGGAGGGAGGGAGGGAGGGAAAGAGAGAGAGAGAGAGAAGAGAGAGAGAGAGAGAGAGAGAGAGAGAGAGAGAGAGAGAGAGAGAGAGAGAGAGAGAGAGAGAGAGAGAGAGATAGTGAGAGAGAGAGAGAGAGAAAGAGAGACACAGAGACAGACAGACAGACAGACAGAAACAAAGACAGGAAAAAAACAGACAAACAAAGAAAATGCGAAAAGAAAAGAGAGAAAACAAAATAACAGGAAAGAAAGAAAGAAAAAAGACGGAAGAAATATTTCCCCGTGTCTGTGGGAAACGAACCAGGAGCTCTCTCCAGCAGGTTTTAATATTCTTGAGGTTTAACAGAAGCGGTTTATGCAGCAGAGGAAGGTAATCTTGGCTGGAGGGCGCAGAGACATGCTCTTCTGTGTCTCCAGCGGTCGGAGGATTCGCCCGCACATTAGCGAAGAGTCTAGACAGAGAGGAGCATTTGTGAAGGGATGTAAATAGGCATTGGCATGTATGTATGCTGACCACAGGTAGGAATACATGCTCACGTAAGGCACGTTTACACACTTACACATACAAGTACATACATACACGCACAAACACACACACATACACACGCACATAAACACACACACACATACACAAACACACACACGCACATATACACGCATATATATATGTGTGTGTATGTGTGTGTGTGTGTGTGTGTGTGTGTGTGTGTGTGTGTGTGTGTGTGTATGTGTGTGTGTGTGTGTGTGTGTGTGTGTGTGTGTGTGTGTGTGTGTGTGTGTGTGCGCGTGTGTGTGTGTATGTTCGTATGTTAACGCGCGCGCGTGTGTGCGTGTGTGCGTATGTACATGTCTGTGTGTATACCCGTGTTCCTATCTGTAGTCGGAAAATCTCCATACTAATACTTATTCATATTCCTTCCATAAAATGTATACACAGCTCTGAAATACGATAAATAAGAGAGAGTACCAATTTCATTCCTTGGACACATTTGCTTTCCCAGCTCTGGCCACACCGAGGGAAATGAAAGTGGAAATCAAAAACCACGAATCTTACACAGCCAATCCAGAGAGAGAGAGAGAGAGAGAGAGAGAGAGAGAGAGAGAGAGAGAGAGAGAGAGAGAGAGAGAGAGAGAGAGAGATTATCAGACAGACGGAGGTGTATATATATATAGAGAGAGACATACAGAGATACACACAGGGAGACAGGGAGACAGACAGAGAGAGAGAGAGAGAGAGAGAGAGAGAGAGAGAGAGAGAGAGAGAGAGAGAGAGAGAGAGAGAGACGGACAGGCAGAGAGACAGATAGACATAGAGAGAAGAGAGACATACAGAGATAGACACAGAGTGACATAGAGACACAGAGAGAAAGAGAGAGAGAGACAGGGAGACAGAGAGAGGGAGAGAGAGAGAGAGATGAGAGAGAGAGAGAGAGAGAGAGAGAGAGAGAGAGAGAGAGAGAGAGAGAGAGAGAGCGAGAGCGAGAGCGAGAGAGAGAGAGAGAGAGAGAGAGAGAGAGAGTATAACGGGCTTAGCAGGGATAGTGATATTGGTATTACGGCTTGACTCCTTATTGTTGAAGAGTACAGCACAGTAAGGAAACACACGAGACGATGTCCATGAGTAAAGCGGTGAGCGCGGGGTCACGTGTCAGGCCGACCCGCCTGAGTCGAAGGCTTGGCCGATCTTACCACATCGGGCGTTGAGCACGAACTGTCAGGTCAGGCGAGGTCAGATATAATCGTCATCTACGCCCTCGCAGAGTTGATGGTTCCAAGTTGGACTTGGAGCCATATGGTCTATTGGTAACAGAAATAGACTTATGTATATGCCATATTGCTTGACCACCTACTCACGCCTCGCCCTCGAGGCGCCTTAGATTTGCCTCAAGTGTGACCTAACTTTAGCTGGTCATCTTGTTCTCGCGTGCATTGTTCTTGTTCTTCGTGGCTGCTTGTCCCTGTCGTCCTCTTCTTCCTGGTCCTCGGTGTAATATGTCCATCCTTGATGTCCACACGTCCTCGAAAGTCTCCTTGACTTCGGATTCGTCTAGACTTCCTTGTAGTCCTTGTCCAGGCCTAAATCGGCGGCGTCCTCGTCCACACGTCCTCACAGATCTCGTCCAGTTCCTTCTCGGCTGCATGCTCGTCCTCATATCCTCATAATCTTCATCTGGATCTATGGGCATCCAGACAGGGGGCGGCATCTAAGGGCAGCTGATCCTGCGCTGACAAGCTCCTGGAGTTGATTGGATCTGTGGTCGTCCAGGCAGGGAGCGCCCATTGACAGCATCCGCGGCGACTGGCACCTGCGCTGGTGAGTTCCTGGTTCTTCACTGAATCTACAGGCATTTTGGCAGGCGGCACCCCTCCACTCATGGGGCGGCTTAACACCTGCTCCAACGAACATCCTGGTCCGCAGTCTTGTGGCGATCTTCCAGTGGCGTCCTTCCCACAGCATCCTAAGGTAACCGGTTCTGCAGCAGGGTCCTCCTACGGTGCCTTGTCGGTCGTCGGTCCGACTGTTTTATATAGTTGCGGAACCAAATCATATATGTAAGGGCCAGATAGTAAGAGAAAAACAAAGGAACAGAGAAGAGGGGGTGTTAAGTACCACTAGCCGGTTATTTATATAATTTGCAGTTTTTAATGATCGTTTTTAATTTATTTCCTTTTTTGTCATTTTGTGTTTTATTTTCACAGAGATAAAGAAGGAAATAGGAGTGGGAGACGTTAGTAGTGATCCTCATGGACCTGGCTTGAACTACCAACCGTCTCTGATAGATATGAGAGTAGATAAGGGAAACGACAACGGCAATGCGCAAGGATTTACTTGAACTAGTTGTTGTCACACAGAGAAGAAATAAATGTAATTTGTACATCATGTACGAGTCACTCATCGCAACTGACAAAATCACGGGCTAAAGAGATACATCATAGATCTTTACGCCAGCACAACGACAGCAACAAACCATACTAATGGAAAGGTATGTGTGTGTGAGCGGCAGCGAGCGTGAATGAGAGTGAAAGTGAGAGTGACCTCACAGAGAGAATGAATCACAAACATGAATATTAACACTGACTATTACAAAACTGAGGTAAACTAGCCATACTAGCTATATAAGATTATTTCAACTACCACATTTAATGATATGTGACAGAATGTACGTACTAATGAATGGTGACATGAAAAAATATTCGCAAGCTTTCAGAAAGCAAATCTTCTTAGGGTCAGAAATTCTGAACTACCAAGGTAGCCATGTCTAGCTATGCATGTTAGACTTCATCAACAGGGGGATCCTATACCCAAAATGCCATATATTGAAGTGAACCAAGCCAGAAAAATCTATAAATAACCTGGTCTTTTCTGTGTATCTGTGATGGGTGCTCGTGGAATTACCCAAAAGGTGCAAGCGACTTTAAGAGGGTGAGAAGGGTGTGATTAATAAGCGAATAACGATTATAGCTTAAACCCTAGTCCTACATTAATTGATGGATGTAACTGCAGGTTACAATGACTCGAAAGTTGCCGATCGAATGAATAACTTCGGTTTTACCTGTACCTATTGTCGAACGTCGAAGCGTAGATCTATTAGGCTATTTACGCAACCCCGGAATATATCGGGCAATCCTGTGCACTATGATATGGGGGGAGATCCTATACTATAATCAAAATAATAAATTTATATAAAATCCTGTTACAAGCTCCGTTCTAGTGTCGATAGAGCGTGTAGGGAAAAGAAATAGAGAAGGGGGCCCAAAACATGTACTCACGTGGTTTTGTAATCATCATGTTATTCGTAACGGTCGAGCGGTTTTTCTTCGGAAAGTATACATTCGTGCTGTGAGCCCAAAGGACGCAGCGACTCCGCTGCTACCAGTTATAATGGGCTCAGAACCCTATTACAATGGCTTAGCAGGGATAGCGATATTGGTATTACGGCTTGACTCTTTATTGATGAAGAGTACAGCACAGTAAGGGAACACACGAGACGATGTCTATGGGTAAAGCGCGGGGTCTTGTGTCGCCTGAGGCGAAGGCTAGGCCGACCTTACCACGTCGGGCGTTGGGCACGAACTGTCGGGTCAGGCGAGGTCAGATATATTACGCCCTCGCTGAGTCGATGGTTCCAAATTGGACTTGGAGCCACGTGGCAAACAGCCACGCGGTCTATTGGTAACAGAAATAGATATGTATATGGCAAAGAGAGAGAGAGAGAGAGAGAGAGAGAGAGAGAGAGAGAGAGAGAGAGAGAGAGAGAGAGAGAGAGAGAGAGAGAGAGAGAGAGAGAGAATGAGAGAGAGAGAGAGAGAGAGAGAGAGAGAGAGAGAGAGAGAGAGAATGAGAGAGAGAGCAAGCGAGTGAGCGAGAGAGAGAGAGAGAGAAAGAGATATAAAGAAAAGAGAAAAAAAGAAAAAGAAAAAAAGAGAAAGGAATGTAAAAAGAAAAGGAAGAAACAAATATTCACATATTCTTTGCACGTACAGGGACGTAAACATTTCCTCTGCAAGAAAATTGATTATGCAATGAAAATGGAAATGAACGCGAGTGAAGTGGTACAGTACGGAAAGTTTGCCAATTCAAAATGCAAAATTTAGTACCTCGATTTGCGAAATATTTCTCCCCAGTGGTTTGAGAAAAGGTTTATGCCGTTGATTAAACTTTAAGAAGCTAAATAACAAAAATTAGAATATTATTTGTTATTCATAATTAGATAAATCGACACGAGAGAGATTTATCGACCAACAGACAAACAGATGGAAACAGATAGACAACAAAAACATGAATCAAAGAAATAAAAAAAAAAATAATAATAAATAAAAACAATTTTTAGAATGACCTGACATCCCTTCAACATTGTCAATAATGCAACATGTCAACAACTGTCACCTTTAAGTCCTTTCACCCACCCTATAAGCACACACACACCCTTCCTACACTTACACCCTTATCCCTCCCC
>NC_051388.1:54804763-54807263 GCF_015228065.2 Penaeus monodon | reverse complement strand
TCTATCTGTCTGTCTGTCTCTCTCTCTATCTATCTATCTATCTATCTGTCTATCTATCTATCTATCTTTCTATCTATATCTGTCTATCTATCTATCTATCTATCTACCTCTATCTGCTTGTTTATCTATCTGCTATCTATCTTTCTCTCTTCCTGCCAATCTATCTCGGAAAATCTATTAAATGTCATTACCAGCAACGCATCTATCGCGTGTAATTTGCTCATGTGATTAATGGCAAGATAGAATGGCATAGTCCCAGCGGGTCTTACATGCATGCAAGAATACTGTGGCTCTTCTATCATGTTCGCCCTATTCAGTGCCTCTCTAACAGTGCCTCGTAACTTTGGCACTGAGGGCCACAGTCGCTGCCACAAGGGACTTAGAGTGCCAGAGGAATTGGCTGTTTTATTTGTTTGTGTGTTGCCTTTATCATGAGGGGAACTGGTGATAAATTTTAATTCATGATAAACTGTAATGTTCTGTTTCCTCTCTGTGTCTCTCCCCCTTTCTAGTTATCATTCTTCTCTCTCCGCGTGTTATACGATATATATCCCCTCTTTAGTCTTCACTGGGACCTCTCTCACTTCCCCTGATCTTCTTTAATTACACATTCATATATATGCATATGTATATGCACATACACGTACACACATAGGCATGCACGAACACACACACAAACATACAAACACGAATACAAACAAAAACACAGAGCACACAAACATATTCTCACAGTAAAACAACCAGAACAAACAAGCAACCCCAAAAATACGAGCATATACACAAATACGTATATATTCAAACATTTTACATACTTCGTCTGTGAACCTATATATGTACCCTGTAACAAACTATATCTTTATATTTCCTTTATATACCCTCTACATCTCATTTTTCTCCCCTTACCAATCTCCCCTCCTGTGCAGACTACCTTTTCGAGAATAGCCACAGACTGTGACATATTTCTGCTGTCAAGCCCTCGTTTTTACAAAACGAAAACGAGCATAGAGTTGAAGACACATAGACTCCCTAACTCACGTTGATCTGACCAGTGCATCATCGTCCATACGTAAATACACATGTAAACCTCCTACAGACAGACACACACCAGCTCACCCACGTACATACGTAAATGCGCATGTAAACCTCCTACACACACCCACACACTGACACGCTCACGTACATACGTAAATACGCATGTAAGCCTCCTACACACACTTCAGCAAACCCACGTACATATGTAAACACACATGTAAGCCCCTTACACGCACACACACATACAAACTCACCAGCTCACCCACTTATATCCGTAAACACATATATAAACCTCCTACACACACACACACACACGTACATGCGTAAATACCTTGTAACCCCCTCTACACACACACACACACACACACACACACACACACACACACACACACACACACACACGCGCGCGCGCGCCAGCACAAACACCAGCACACCCACGTGCGTGCAAATGTAACATGGAACCCCCCACCCCTTCCCTATCCCTAAACGCTTCACTCGTCTCCTTACACACCGAGAAGGCCCAAGAGGAGAGGAACTTTGGCTACTCTCCAGCCCCCATATTTCAGCCCCATCTCGGAGCCTGCAGCCAATTTCCTCTTGAATAGCCCGAAGACGCTGATGCATGGGCAACGCCTGAGTGAGAACTAGAATCAATAAGAGATGAAAAGGTCCATAAAGCGAGACCGACTGTGTTGTTATGGAGAGTCGGTTGACATTCGTTGATTTCCTCCGGACTCGTGGTGGAGTGGTATGCGAGGCTCCCTGGATGTTGCGCGGTTGCAGTGTGTTGCAGAACGGTGGTTATGGAGAGGAGGAGGGGAAGTTTTGCTTATGCGGTAAATAAGAGTTGGCTTAGCTCGCGGAACTGGAGGCGAGGGGGGAAGGGAGAGGGGGGAGGGAGGATTATAGGTTACGAAGAAAGGGTTTAGAAGTGGCTTTCCCGGATGTGTGTCTCTCTCTCTCTCTCTCTATCTATCTATCTATCTATCTATCTATCTATCTATCTCTCTTTACATCTCTCTCTCTCTCTCTCTCTCTCTCTCTGTCTCTCTCTCTCTCTCTCTCTCTCTCTCTCTCTCTCTCTCTCTCTCTCTCTCTCTCTCTCTCTATCTCTCTCTCTCTCTCTCTCTCTCTCTCTCTCTCTCTCTTTCTCTATCTATCTATCTATCTATCTGTCTATCTATCAACCTACCTAGCTATCTATCCATATCTTTATCCATCTTTTTCTTCTTTATCTGTCTATCTATCTCTCTATCTTTCTATATTTACCTTTATCTATCTATCTACACATCTATCTACCTCGCACTAATCCCCCTCCCCCTTCCCCCCGCATTCCCCACGTTTAAACATTTACCTCTTTCTCTCCTTGTCTCTTGACCCGTCTTTCTCCTCGCCCTCTCTCCTAGTTTACCTTGCGTGGTAGAGAGGAGAGGAAATTCTTTTTAAGTCAGGTTACAGTCTCCTCGTG
>NC_051388.1:54724763-54729763 GCF_015228065.2 Penaeus monodon | reverse complement strand
CTTTCAACAAAGGAAGAGCAGAAAAGCAGAGACAGACACACTACCTCCCAGTCTTTTCGAGTCCGTCCACGTTCGCTTTCACTTCACGAATTCCGAGCAAGTTAGGCTTCTAGCACACACAAGGGGGTTTCCTCAGTCTTACTCTATGATCTTCTTAAGGCTTAAGACTTCCTTCCACTCCCCTTCCTCCTCCTCCTCCTCCTCCTCCTCCTCCTCCTCCTCCTCCTCCTCCTCCTCTCTCTCCTCCTTCTCCTTCTCCTCCTCCTCCTCCTCTCTCTCCTCCTTCTCCTCCTCCTCCTCCTCCTCCTCCTCCTCCTCCTCCTCCTCCTCCTCCTCCTCCTCTCTCTCCTCCTTCTCCTCCTCCTCCTTTTCCTCTTCCCTCTCCCTATCCTTCTTCTAGTTTCCTCTTTCCCCCTTCCTTTATCCTTTCCTATTACTTTCTCAACTGCTGATCCCCCATTACCCACCTCCCCTCCCCTCCCCCTCTTCCCCCTCTCCATCAACTTCACCCTTCCCCTACCCCCCCTTCTAATTCCGGTCTCAATCTACCCCCCCATCTCCTACCCCGATACCCCACCCACCCTACCCCCTATATTATTAACCCTTTCCCCTACCTACCCCCAACTTCTAAGACTATCAGACCCCCCCACCCCCACTTTTCCTTCATGTTCCTCTCCTTCCCCTCCCTCCCCCCTCATTCTAGACCCGCGTTCCCCTCCCCTCCCCTCCCCTCCTCCCTCACTCCAGACCCCCATTCCCCACCCACCTGTTCCCTCCCTCCCCTCCTCATTCCAGACCCCCGCTTCCCTCCCCCCACCCCACACTCCTAATCCTCTCTCTCCCCCTCCCACAGCCCTTCCCCAACCTCCCACCCCAGTACCAGCTCCTTTGCAATATCCGTCGTTGCAGAATTCAGCAAAAGACGTTGAAAATTTCACACGAAGAGGGTAAAGGGTGAAGGGTGGGGGTGGGAGGGATGGGGAGGGGGTGGGGAGGGGTGGGTAAGGAGAGGAATATCATAGTTTGTGAGGATTTAACACATGTTTAAGACACTAATTAGCTTCCCTTTAGATAATTAGTCTAATTATTCATAGAGGAAAGGGGATTTAGCGAAAATGTGATAAAATGAGGAGAAGGATAATCGATATTATGAGGAGTGATTAGATGGAAAATGAGACATGTCGTAATATTTTGTGAGGAGAAATACGAGATTTAATGCAAATGATAATTATTATTATTATTGCTATTATTATTATTATCATCATCATTATTATTATTATTATTATTATGATTATTATTATTAATAATATTATTATTATTATTATCATTATTATTATTATTATTATTATTATTATTATTATTATTATTATTATTATTATTATTATTATTATTATTATCATTATTATTATTACTATTATTATTATTATTATTGGTAGTAGTATTAATATTAGTATTAGTATTATCATTATCATTATTAATCTTATTATTATTATTATTATCATTATTATGGAAAGAAAACAGAAAAAAAAAACGTTTTGAAGAATGAAATTAAATCATACTGTATTTAAAAAGAAGAACATGAGGTAAGACTAAGATAATGATAACTAAAAATCTACGTTATGATGAAAGAATAGTTTTTTGATGAGGAAAAAATATGCCGAAGGAAAGGCGAGTATTAAAAAAAAATAAGTGGAGGAGGAGCATACACACGCACGCACACGAACACACACACACACACACACACGCGCGCGCGCGCGCGCGAATAGGCAATCACATGACCCTGATTAGGAATTATTTTGTGATCATCATGAGGATCATTATTTTATGTCCAACTTTTAATGTATCATTATTATAATTTTTATGGTCTTACTTTCATTCTATCCTTCCTATCATTATCACTCTTTTTCGTATTTGTTACTATCATCAACAATCAGCAGTTATTAATATTATCATTATGATTATAATTGCTATTATCATCATTATATTTTAATTGTTATTATTTCTATTACTATTATCATTATTATTATTATTATCATTATCATCATCATCATTATACCATTATTATTATCATTATCGTTATTATTATCACTATCACTATCATCATTACGATAGTAGCAGTAGTAACATTAGTAGTAAAAATCATTATCATCGTTATTATTATCATTATTGTCATTATCATTCTTATAATATTATTATTATCATCATTATCATTGTTGCTGTTGTTGTTATTACTATTAGTATTATCATCATTACCATTATTATTATCATCATTAATACTATGATTATTACTGTTATGACTATTATCATTACTGCTATCATTATCCTGCTTATTATTTCTATGACCGATATTACTTATTATTTTCGTTATTATTATATTATTTATCATATTACTAATATAATTATCATCCTTATCAGTCAGTCATCAGTACTATTACTATCATTATAAACTATAAAGCAAATATCAAACATAACAACACTGGCATTGCTAAAAGAACGAAACCCTTTATATCAATAAAAAAAAAATAATAACTATGATACTGTAAATCGAATAGATAAGGAAAGAACAGAAAAATTTAATAGCATGGAAACATTCCCAAAACAAAAATAAAATTTCTCTGTCCTTTTTTTTTTTTTTTTTTATTATTATCATTTTTAGAAAGTGTTTGTGCTCGTAATCCTTATGTCCACCCCAGAAAAAAACGCAAATGAATGCAACGAATAAATTAACTAGAGAGTGAAAAATTCAACAATATGTGTTTGTGTGTGTATATATGTGTATAAATGCATGTGTGTGTGTGTGTGTGTGTGTGTGTGTGTGTGTGTGTGTTGTATATATTTGTGTGTGTGTATGTGTGTGTTTGTGTGCGTGTGTGTGTGTGTGTGTGTGTGTGTGTGTGTGTGTGTGTGTGTGTGTGTGTGTGTGTGTGTGTGTGTGTGTGTGTATATGTATATATACACATACATAGAGAGGAAGGAAAGAGAGAGGGAGGATTGGGGGAGAAGGAAAAAGAGAGAGTGAGAGAGAGAGAGTGTTGGAGAGAGAGAGAGAGAGAGAGAGAGAGAGAGAGAGAGAGAGAGAGAGAGAGAGGAGGGAAGGAGGGTGAGAGAGAGAGAGAGAGAGAGATAAAGAGAGTAAAAGAAAGATATAGAAGGAGGAAGAACGAAGAAGAAGGAAGAAATAGGAAGGGAGTATAAAGAGAGAGAAAGACAAACACAAAAAAAGGAATTTTGGTTTCATATAAAGTTATTTCCGATAAGACCTAAAGAATTCTTACATTCACCAGGTATTCTGACCATCTGGACAGTTAAAAGCGCTTTCTATCAATGTCTTTCTAACAAACTCAAGTAAAAACATTACGTGAATTATATCAAAATCTATCAATTATATAAAAAAGACATTTGTGTCGTTTCAGCCATACATTCTATAAATGTATCCTATAACTCGCTATGTAATTTTCTTTGATATGAATAAGGAAACAATTAACTTGAATTAATAGATATTTTGGATATGATCATAAATAAGTCTTGATTGGCTGATTTAAGTTGAAGTTGATCTAAGTTGAGGTTAATTTAAGTTTAAGTTCATTTTAATTTAAGTTTAAGTTTTTAAGTTTCCCTGTGATATTCGTTAACAAGTAAAATTTTCAGCAAACAAGTTGTTTTAATGGACAGCTACGCACCAGGATATCAGTAGAGTTTTGAATTATATGATTATATATACATAAGTCAGATGGAAGTAGCTTCGTTTCAAATGACAGGATTTGTTAGTAAGAAATTTTTTGATTTCATTCGAAGTTAGGATCTATAGCAATGCCTAATCAAGTCGGTGCTGTTAAGTAGCCAGTCTGAAAAAAAAAAGTAAATAAAAAAGGCACTGTTTATTTATCGAGTAAAAAAAAAATTAGGCTTGTCGTCAACTCACCCGAGTCAGTTTAGCTGAGTATAATCAAATATGGTTTGAAAATCCCGTACACTTGCAATGATGCAGACCCAATGGCAGTGCAAAAAAAAAAAAAAGTCAAAGAAAATGAACACAAAAAAAAGCTTTAGTGCTAAAATTGCGACCGGAAGCATAAGAAAAAAATAAAACATCTGACAATGCCATATCATTTCCGAAATAAATGGAAGCAAAAAAATACTGAAAAAAAAGACAGAAAAAAACAGGGATAGACACGTATTCGAAACAGCACTTAACCAATTTCCTCCTTTTGCAAAAAAAAAAAATCCCCTCGTGGATAAGCACACTTCCCTCGGTAAAAGATGTACCCAGTGCTAATGCTTCATAAAGAGACCATTTGGTCATCCGTTATGTGAACAAATAAGTGACAAAAAAAGGAGAAACGAAAAAGATAAAAATAAATATTTATAGATAGATAGATATAGATATAGATATATAGTATCTTTGAAACGCAATTTTGTATATACAATTATGTTCATTTCATACATAGGAATAATATCGGGCCTTTATATAAAAAAAACACGTCATATTAAACCATAGTGTTTATTTATGGTTATATATGCAGAACTATTTTGTAGGTTATATGTGTGTGTGGTTTTAATTTTACATGATAAGACTTTCATTGTTTCTGTTTATGTTGATGTGCACGTGCACATAATATATACTAATGTTTATCTGGCATGTTCATACCTTGTTCATTTCTTTGTGGAATGTACTTACTTATATCATATTATCTGCGTACATATTGTATGGCGCTCATGTTAAGATAATAATGATAATGATAAAAAGAGATAGAAAATAAGGTAAATAGAGTATATAAATATATAGATACATGATAATGTATCTATAAAAATAGGATTCGTGTTATGATGTCCTTTTCCTCCTCCCCTGTTTCATTTCCCTCATACTCACCCCCGTCCCCTCATACTCACCCCCGTGAGTATGAGGGGGTGAGTATGAGTATGAAACAAAATAGATTTAAAACTCTGATATAAAAGGAAGTGAACAGATGGGCAATGTATGTAAGACTATGATCTGTTGA
>NC_051388.1:54715078-54719663 GCF_015228065.2 Penaeus monodon | reverse complement strand
AGAAAAAGACACACACCCTCCCTGCCTCCCCCTCACCCCCTCACCCTCTCCCCCTTCATCTTTTCCCTCTCCCTTCTCCCCCCCCCCCCGTTCCCTCCTCCTGCCCCTTCTCCCCCTTCCCTTTGACCCCATCACCCTCACCCTCCCTCTCCTCTCCCCTCACCCTTCCCCTCTCTCTGCTCTTCTCCCTCCTCCTCCTCCTCCTCCTCCCCCTTCCCCCCTTTTGCCAGGAGAGTTCTGGTGGTGTAGAAAATGTTGCCGAGATTTCTCCTCGACCTTTATATGAAGAGCAATAAGAAGTGTTGACCATTATGGCACCGGACGTGACCTTCGGGCCGCGTGGCAGTTAGGCTTAGGTGCAGGTCTCTTCTCTTTCGTTCGCCTCCTCTCTCTCTCTCTCTCTCTCTCTCCTTCTTTCTCTCTCTCTCTTTCGTTCGCTCTCTCTCTCTCTCTCTCTCTTCTCTCTCCTCTCTTTTCTCTCTCTCTCTCTCCCTCCCTCCTCTCTTTTCTCTCTCTATCTCTCTCTCTCTCTTCTCTCTCTCTCTCTCTCTCTCTCTCTCTCTCTCTCTCTCCTCTCTCTCTCGCTCCTCTCTCTCTTCTCGTCTCGTTTTCCTTTTCTCTTTCCCCTCTCTCTCTCTCTCTCTCTCTCTCTCTCTTTCTTTCTCTCTCCCCCTCTCTCTCTCTCTCTCTCTCTCTTTCTTCCTCGTTTCCTTTCTCTTTCTCTCTCTCTCTCTCCTCTCTTTTCTCTCTCTCTCTCTCTCTCTCTGTCTCTCTCTCTCTCTCTCTCTCTCTCTCTCTCTATCTCTCTCTCTCTCCTCTCTCTCTTTCTCTCTCTCTCTCTCTCTTCGTCTTTTCTCTTATTTTTTCCTTTTTTTCTTGGGGGGGGCGGGGATCTCGATTCTCTATTCTTCCCTCTCTCGTTTTTTTTTTTTTTTTCTCTTTGTATTATTGTTTTTTTTTATTTATATTATATATATATATATATATATATATATAAAATATATATATATATATATATAAAATATATATTATTATATATATATATATATGTATATATATATATATATATATATATATATATGATTTTTTTTTTCTTATATATTATATATATATAGATTTTTTCTTTCTTTCTTTCTTTTTTTTACATTTTCCTCTGTTTTGTTTAGCTTCATCTTTTCTGTTTCGTTTCTGTTCAAATAAGTTTATCGAGTTATCTTGTTAGAAAAAAGACACTTATTCATTCATGTTTTTTTTATGTCTATCCTCTCTCTCTCCTTCATTTTATCTCAGTCTATCTGTCTGTCTGCTTTGTTCTCCGTGTGTTTGTCTGTCTGTCTCTCTGTCTTTTCTTTTTTCTCTGATATTTATTTATTTATTTATCTATTTCATTTGTTTATGCATTCATTCATTTATCCATTCACGTAACTATATGTCTATTTATTTATCTATTTATTTCCCTCTTTATCCATATACCCTCCCCCCCTCTCCCTCTCCCCCCTTCCCATCTCTAGATAGTTATACATAAATAAATAAGTGTTTTTTTTTAATCAGATAACTCGAAAAAAATTATTTAAAGGGAGATCAATATATATCTAAATACACATATATTTACATATAAATATATTTCCGATATAGAAATAGTAAAATATATATATATATATATAATGACATATAGACAAAAAAAAATATGGATACTCAACGAACATAGGTAAATATATGAAAAAAATAAATAGATAGATAAAGAAATAGATAAAGAAAGAAAAAAAGAAGAAAAAAGAAAGAAAGAAAATAAGAAAGAAAGAAAGAAATCTATCCATCCATCTCACACTCTCTATCTATCTATCTCTATCTCTAAACCTATCTTTATCTCTCTCTCTCATTCTCTCTCGCCCCAAGCGCAATAGACAGCGATAGCCAGAGTGTCTTAACGTAAAGCCCAGATGGAAAGTTTAGTTCAAGATAAGGCAAACTTGCATTAGCAACTTGGTGTAGTCTCCTTGGTAAATAATTCACGGTTTGCTTGGGTTGAAAGTGAGCAAGTTCATATGAACAGGAAAGGGCTAAAGTTTTTAGTAGATTAAGTATAGGCCAAGGTTATTGTAACGTGTGTGTGTGTGTGTGTATATATATATGTATATATATATATATATATATATATATATATCTATATATATATATATATATAATATTATATATATATATATATATTGTGTGTGTGTGTGTGTGTGTATAATATATATATAATATATATATACATATATATATTATATATTATATATATATCTATATTATATATATATATCATATATACATATATTATATATATATATCATATATATATATATATATATCATCTATATATATATTATATATATGTGTGTGTGTGTGTGTGTGTGTATGTATATATATATCTTATTATTATATATATATCTATATAATATATATATTATTATATATATATATATATATATATATTATAGATGTGGATAATTCTATTTCTGTTACAGGATGTGGATAATTCTATTTCTATAACCAGTGGACCACGTGGCTGTTTTCCACGTGGATCCAAATGTCCCAAATAAGAACCACCCGCTCAGCGAGGGCGGAGGTCACATTTTATATCTGACCTCGTTTGACCGGGAGTTCGTGCTAAGCTACCACCGCGCTAAGGTCAGCTCCGCCCTCTCTCCGGGCAGCTGACCGTGACCTCCGCGCGGCCCGATAACCCGTATAACTAAACATGTCGTGTTCTTATACTGCGTGGTGTCAACTCTCAGAAATAAAGAGTCAAGACGAATACCAGTATCAATACTCCTGCAAGCCAATGTAATTGCAGTGTGACATCTATAAATAGTGAAATCTGCCTGAGCCGGGGTGACATCCATTAATCAAGGAGTTTGGCTAGGCAGCTGCTGACCTCCTGGGTCATGACCTCACCTTCGGCGATAACGAGAAACGCCTGGAGGGGATAGCCGAGGGCAACAGCTGTGCCCCCACGCCCTAGGCTGGAAGTGACCCAGAAATACCCGAAGGAGTCAGTCCGAGTCCGTTCCTTGAACCGCGAACACTTTCCCTCCAACCCGTAGGAGCTGACGCCGCCTCCGCCACGTCTACCGCGCCAAGATCCCTTTTAATCTACGTATCTGTTCCCTCAATAAAGCTGAGAAACAGATACTGAGTTTTCCTCTGGACCTGCCAGATAATATAGTGGTGTTCTAGTATCATTCAAATTAGAGACCATTATATTTATATATATATATATATAATTATATAATATATATATATATATATATATATATAATAAAAATATATAAAAAGCTAATTGGTAATTCTGATTAATTTGCTCATATGGATTAAAAGTTTTTTTCTTTTTATAGTTGGAAACTTATACCCGATACATTAAAAAGCATTATTACAGCACTATAAACCATGAAAACTTGCTGAGGTTAACCCACCGCCCACAGTTCCCTCCCTCCCTCCCTCCCTCCCTTCCTCCTTCCCTCCCTCCCCCCCTTTCTCATCGACCCTGTGTACCACCCCGTACACCACCACCACCCTTGAAATAAAAAGAAAGGGGGGGGAGCGACATTTTTATCCGACCAATTTTTTATTTGAATGCGTTAACATTTTTATTTCAAACCCATTTTGCCTATCAACGAGACCGATTTTGGTTCTGAACGTAAATCAGAAGCCAGTTTGATTAAATTCCTTCATGTATTTAGAAAAAAAAAGAAGAAAAAAAATATTTCGAAAAACCTAGGCATCGTGAATGCAACGCCAGTGCGGGCTCTCGCGATGGGAAAGCGACCCTTGGAGTATGAGGTGTTAAGGACCATTTTCACATACCACGGATGCTTCAGGCGTTTAAGAACACAGCATAATGGGGGGAGGGAGGGGGAACAACATAGTTTATGAGGCAACATGAGAGGATATTCTTGGGCTTATCAAAGTGGCTGAAAAAGAAGCTTGTAAGTATATTAAAAACTTATTTTTCCTCCGTCCCCTCCCCCCCACGTTTCCCTAAAAGACATTTAACATCATGAATTTATTTCACGTGGCGTCCTTATGGCTTCATAATTTAATTATTTTTTTCTTCTCTTTCTCTTATTACTTCACTTAAATGGAGGTTCAAAAATGTTAATTTAATCCGAGAAGGTCGGGGTTTTTTTCTTTGTTGACATTTCTCTCTCTCTCTCTTTCTCTCTCTCGTTTTCTCTCTCTCTTTCTCTCTATCCTTCTCTCTCTCTATCCTTTTCTCTCTCTCTCTCTCTCTCTCTCTCTCTCTCTCTCTCTCTCTCTCTCTCTCTCTCTCTCTCTCTCTCTCTCTCTCTCTCTTCTCTCTCTCTCTCTCTCTCTCTCTCTTCTCTCTCATCTCTCTCTCTCTCTCTCTCTCTCTCTCTCTCTCTCTCTCTCTCTCTCTCTCTCTCTCTCTCTAACTCTCTCTCTCTCTCTCTCTCTCTCGCTCTCTCTCTCCTCTCTCTCTCTCTCTCTTTCTTCACTTCTCTTCCTTCTCTCTCTCCCTTCCCCTTTTCCCTCTCTTCCTCCCCCTCTTCCCTTTCCCCCCCCCTTCCTACCCTCTTCGCCT
>NC_051388.1:54690078-54692578 GCF_015228065.2 Penaeus monodon | reverse complement strand
TTTTTCCATTTTTTCTTTTCTTCTTCGCCCGTGTTTTATTTCCCATTTTCAGCTTCTCGGTTCTCCCATTATTATTTGATGTTTTCTCTCTTCCTCTCTTCTCTCGTCCTCTGCTGCATCAACACTCATTCAAGAAGAATCTCTGTTTTACTCTTTTATAATCTTCCTCTTTCTCTTCCCCTTCTTCCTCTTCCTCTTCCTCTTCTTCCTCTTCCTCTTCCTCTTCTTCCTCCTAATCTTCCTCTTCTTCTTCCTCTTCGTCTTCTTCTTTTTCCTTATCTTCCTCATCTTCCTCCTCCTCTTCCTCTCCTTCTATCTCCTCATCTTCCTTTTCCTTTTCCTCTTCCTTCTCCTTCCCTTCCTCTTCATCCTTCTACTCCTCTTCCTCTTCTTACTCCCCTTCCTCTTCCTCTTCTTCTTCCTCTTCCTCTTCTTCCTCCTAATCGCCCTCTTCTTCCTTCTAATCGCCCTCTTCTTCTTCTTCCTCTTCATCCTCTCCTTCTTCTTCTTTTTCTTCTTCTTCTTCTTCTTCTTCATCTTCTTCTTCTTCTTCTTCTTCTACACATATACCATCTATTACGAGACTTTAAACAAAATACAATTTATCAAAAAAATATATATATTATCATCAACACAATCCTTTGTGAAGCACTTTTAGCAATTTGCAAACTAGTGCTTATTGCTGTCAGTTGTTGCAGAAGAGACTTGAGCAATTTCGTCTTTGCAAGTGCTTGTTGACATTCGTGTGTGTCGCTTTGGTGAGTAATTGGAGGCTCTGGCGATACTTTCCTGTTGCAAGCAGTTGATTTCGTTATTATTGTTGTTATTATTCGTATTATTATCGATATTATCTTCATTACCGTTGTCATTATCGTTATCATAATTATATAATGATAACATTACCATCAGCAGCTGCAGCATCTTAATCATTATCGTCGTCATTGTCATTATCACCACCACCATCACCATCAATCTCACCACCACCATCACCATCATCCTCACCATCACCACCATCCTCATCATCACCATCTGTAATACCTATTACGAAATGTTCAAAATGTTCTAAAGCCTCTAATAAAATGCCCAGAATATGTAAAACCTGCAAAGAAATGTTCAAAACCTGCAATACCCGTAACACAAAATTCAAAATTTATAAAAACCTACAAAGAAATTTTCAATTCAAAAGCCATAAAACCTGCAAAGAAACATCTCTAAACCAGCAATACCCGTAACGCAAAGTTCAAAAACCATTAAAACCTGTAACGAGATGTCCAAAAAAAATCGCCGTAACCAATAACACGTCAGAGTGCCATATTCCATCAGGGCAGAAGTTGTTGCGTAGCTGAGGGCCACTTTCTGCGGAGATAAGGTAGGATTGCGCAGGATGTGCCGTAATCCTGGCAATTTCTGCGGGGCTTTTCGAGAGAGAAGTTCAATTTGTGGCACGAAGTTTGGCACGGGATAGGATGGCACTCGGAGGCGATGGACTCAGTGCCCTTTAGGCTCGTTGTCCTCCATATGTATGTATCTAAAAAAGCATGTTTCTCGTGTATTTATGTACTGCATGTATAATGAGATATATTAACCAATATATATTTCTTACATAATTTTCAGATATATTATATATCTAATTAGACATAGTGTTAATATATATATATATATATATATATATATATATATATATATATAGAGAGAGAGAGAGAGAGAGAGAGAGAGAGAGAGAGAGAGAGAGAGAGAGGAGAGAGAAGACAGACAGAGACAGACAGAGAGAGAGAGAGAGAGAAAGAGAGAGAGAGAGAGAGAGAGAGAGAGAGAGAGAGAGAGAGAGAGAGAGAGAGAGAGAGAGAGAGAATCGATTTCAAACCTAGATAATGAGACAACTCCAGAAAATCTATTTCAGCAGGACAAGTACAGAACGAGGAAGATTTCAAAACAAATTTCTATTACTGGAACAGCCACTGTGTTATGAAAAGGCGATTTCTTCTGCGGAATAACCCTCTTACTTTGAGAGGGAGGGGTGGGGGAGAGTGAGGAAGGGAGGACGAGAGAGAGAGAGAGAGAGAGAGAGAGAGAGAGAGAGAGAGAGAGAGAGAGAGAGAGAGAGAGAGAGAGAGAGAGAGAGAGAGAGAGAGAGAGAGAAAAGGAGGGAGAGACGGTGAATTAGAAAGAAAGAGAGAGGGAGAGAGAGAGAGAGAAATACAAAGGAAGAGAGAAGAGTAAAAAGAAAATAAATAAAAATAAATAAATAAATAAATAAACAGCCGATATTCTCTAATTGGCACATCGACTCATCAAACGACACGTGTTTCGACCTTCTCGACTCTGAGCTCGAAACAGATGATCAGATTCGAATAGTTTCCTTAATGCAAAATCTCATCCTGACCTGTTGTATTATCCAGCAATTGTTCTGCTTTTATTTAATTAATTTCTTCATTTCTTCATCATCGAGGTTAAAATGCACTTAGCAAATTGTTGACGACTCATGACAGGATGACAGGTT
>NC_051388.1:54667578-54680078 GCF_015228065.2 Penaeus monodon | reverse complement strand
TGATGAGATGGTAAAGGTGGTGATGATAATGACGATGACTATGATGTTGATAGCAATAATGATGATAACGATGATGGTGATTATATCGTATCGCTGATATCAAACAATTTCCATCATAATTTATCTTCTTCTCTGACGGATAATGAACCAGGATCTCCGCTAATTAGTGTTCTTAATCACCTTAAAGTTTAACAACACCAAAATAACATCAAAGACGAACTTTATTAAAACGTATGATACACTTGCCAAAACAGATTCATTTTCCTAATTACTCATAAATCAAAAACTAGAAACCACGATTAACACTTTTTTTTATTGGGGGGGGAGGGGGGGGAGTTTTTTCGTGAATCAACCACAAAATCAAAAACAGATTAGAGACCCAGAATATTCAGAATATGTAAATCTCATTTGAATACTACCAACAGGAGGAGCCAAATGGATTTAACACTACCAAAAACTTTTCTCTCGACTAGTCTCAATAATATTAATTCAAATGATATTATGATTACTTTCGAGATCGTGTTTTGTGAAAACGAACAAATCATTCCATTAGAAAAATAGATATATATTTAAAATCCAGTTAGACGAATAAATATGCGTCTAAACTCAGGAATAATGTTTGAAAAATATGTGTGTACCTTTACCCTCATATAATTTTTGTTGTAGATTGTAGAATCCGAACACATACACCCTCATTATATGCTGAGTACGTCATGTGTACCTGTACTAGAGTTGCAATTTCACTGTCTATGGGTCGATAAACATATCAGGTTTCGTTGCAGTGGAAGCTGCGTTGCATTTAATGAGATAGGGTTTGCATCTGGAAACTCTATTTGTTTGTATATATGTTTGAATGTAAATTTATATATATGTGTGTGTGTGTGTGTGTGTGTGTGTGTGTATGTATGTGTGTGTGTGTGTGTGTGTGTGTGTGTGTGTGTGTGTGTGTGTGTGTGTGTGTGTGTGTGTGTGTGTGTGTGTGTGTGTGTGTGTGTGTGTGCATTCATTGACAAATAGATAGACATCTGAATATATATTCAGAATTAAATACCGAAAGATGAAGAAATGATCCGAATGGCATGAAAACCATGAAGAAGACACATACTTATATCGTCTATAATCACCCATTCCATCATATCCAACATAACCTAACCATAGCCTCTTCATGGAAATTTCAGAGATTACGCACGTACGTCTGTACTTCTAAGAAAAGATTAATGAATATTCTAATCTGAAATTCTAAGAAAAGATTCATGAATATATATATATATATATATATATATATATATATATATATATATATACATATATATATATATATATATATATATATATATATATATATATATATATATATATATATATGTATATATATGTGTATATATACATATATATATATATATATATATATATATATAATTATTATTATTATTATTATTATTATTATTATTATTTTTATTATTATTATTATTGTTAAAGAAAAAAAAAAACTCTGGAGGTCATATTCCTTGTAAAGTTACCAAAAGATTTCAATGGTACTTACATCCATCCTTCTAAGAAAAAATAATAACTGAAGAGATGAATTTTTGAAAGGTAATAAAAAAAACATGGAATATAGTTTCCTTGTAATGAGATAACGCACATACATCCTTCTATAAAACATCGTGAAATAGATAGAGAGAGAGATAGTTGCAGACAAACAAAGTTGATTTCCTTTTGATGTTACTCGAAGATTTCCGACCTTCTATTCAAAAATAAATAAATAAGCAAATAAATAGACAGGTAGATACTTACAGACAAACAAAGACTTCCTTGCAATCTTACTTTGAAATTTCACAAGTCGGAAGTCACTCTCATGAAAAGCAGTTGATTTTCCTCGACTCGCATAGTGTCCATAACTGGCTTTATGAGCGTAAATGCTTTGTGGATGAGCGAACTAAGATGAGACGGAGCTGCAAGGGTCACCGAATCGTATTAATCTTGCATTTGGAAGGCAGTAATAGTGATGAAAATGAGGATAATAACGTTGATAAGGATGATGATGCTGAGGAGGAGGAATCGTATTCATCTTGCCTTTGGAAGATAGTAATAGTGATGAAAATGAGGATGATAATGGTAATAAGGAGGAGGAGGAGGAAAAGGTAGAGGAGGCTGGTGATGATGATGATGATGAAAATGATAGTAATATGATGTTCATATTAATCTTGCATTTGGAAGATAGTAATAATGCTGAAAATGATGATAATAATGGTAATAACGATGATGATGATGATGATGATGATGAGGAGGAGGAGGAGGAGGAGGAGGAGGAGGATCATGATGGTGAGGAGGAGGAGGAGGAGGATAATGATAATGATACTAGTAATGCGATGCTTAGGAGAATAATAATGATAATAATGATAATGAGGACAATGATAATAATAAAAATAATAATAATGATAATAATAATAATAATGATAATAAGAATGATGATGATAAAAATAACAATCATTATTATTATGCTTATTATCATAAAAACAGTAATAATAATAATCGTAATTGAATAACTGAAGAAGCTACCACAGAGTCTTTTTCATGCAATTAAACATACACGCAAAAACATTATAAACATTTCATCCTCTGACATTTAACATTTATACGATATATGAAACTGACGGTATTTAATCATTTGTATTTACATAAAAAATAAGCCTATTTTAATCATCTTCAATATGAATAAATGTAAACAACAATGTAGGAATTATTTTTGGAACTGTGTTATGATTTATAATGTGTTCTATAAACTTTTGTACAATACTAGGTATATAACTCACCCCGAGTGCAATAAATGGTTATTCAAAGCATATTTTTATTTGAATTGCAACATAAAAATACAGGATCTGTGATATATGATTATAAAAAATAAATAAATAGGTAAATTCTTTGTGAAATGTCACATTCAAATTTGCGTTTCAGGCTTATTCAGAAAGACCATTTCATTTCATTTCAGAATATCTTGCAGTTAATGAAATTCAGGCCTAATTCAGAGGTGGGAGAGCGGGGAGAAGGGGGGGGAGGGGGAGCGAGGCTGCGCAATATTTAAAAGTGATAATCAAATAATGAAGACAGTATTAGTCAGTATTTCACTCGACTGTCACTGAATTCAATTTGAATCCGGCGGGAATGCCCGGTGTCTTGTTATAACAAATGGAAAAGAAAGTTGGAAAATAAAATAATCCACGATTACTTTCGTTTGCAACGTAGCGTTAGAGCACAGGGGAATGGGAGAACAAGGGAGACGGAAATACAGATAGAAAGAAAGACAGACTGACAGACAGACAAACAGAAAGACAGGTAGGTAGGCAGGCAAACAGACAGACAAACAGAAAGACGGGCAGGTAGGCAGGCACACAGACAGAGATAGAGACAAAGAAGGAGATAGAAAGATAGAAAAAAAGACATAGGAGAAAAAAAAGGAAGATAGAGGTAGATAGCGAGAGAGAGAGAAAGACAGATGTGTCGACGGACAGACAGACAAATAGAAACATCTGTTAATTATATAAAAAAAAAAAAATACATGAATATCTTGCGAGGAACAAACACAGCAGCAGAAGACCGATAGCCCCCCCAAAAGGTTAAAAATAAATAAACAAATAAAATAGACGATTTTTTAAAAATCCCATTTTAAGAGCAAAGCAAAACTCTAATTAAATAATAGTAATAACAATAACAATAACAATAATAATAATAATGATAATAATAATAATAATAATAATAATAATAATAATAATAATAATAATAATAATAATAACACATCAAACGCCCTTTAACCCTAACATTGAAACTTACAAAAAAAGCTTATCAAGAATTTAGATCAACATCACATTTAGAATATATGTGAACTGCAACTCGAATCATAGCAGATTTATGGTATTCAGTGATACAGATCTAAAATGCCAATGTAATAGAGAACACACTGATAGCAAACTAATAGGGTAACCATGCCTAGAAACCGGAGAAGTAATACAGGATCATATTAGAGTTGTTGTTGTTGTTGTTGTTTTTTGAGGGGGGGTGGTTGTTGTTTGTTGTTGGGATTTTTTTTTGTGTTTGGGCTTGTTGTTTGTTGTTGTTTGTTTTGTTGTGTTGTTGTTGTTGCTGGGATTGATGTAGAAGCAAATTGAAAGGATGTTCTGTTTCATGAAATTAATTTTAGGATACGTATTATATTTCGTTTGGCATTTTCTGCTGAAAGAGTTATTATAAAATCATTATTTCTGTTCATATGTCCAGACTCAAGCTGGGTTTCTTTTTTGTTACTATGTTATCTAGCATAATTCATATGTTTATAAAAAATAAACTGAAAATAACCTTCAGATATCACTAAACTACATTTTCGTTGACATGATGGATATGAGTTCGTCTCCCCTCAACTAAAACATTATAAAGAAAACGTCATGTCTTTTTTCTCTCTCTCTCTTTCTTTCTATCTTTCATTTTTTTTTTTTTTTTTTTGATGAGCCTTTTGATCAAGGAATTGGGATCGGAAACCTCTGGGAGATTTTGGATGAAAAGAAATTAGTGAAAAGGAAAAGAAAGCTTGAAGTTTCCTGTCTGGATCTTGAAACTTCATCTCAATGTTCATTTCGACTTTCTTCTAGAATTTCCAGTTCTTGTGAGTTACTTCCTCCCGGTCTTAATGGCTTTTCGATGCGTTCAGAAATTATTATAATCTTCATTTCTTTAGTATATGCTTTTTTTCTTTTCTTTTCTTTTCTTTTCTTTTCTTTTTTTTTTTTCTTCTTTTCTCTCTTCTTTTTTTTCTTTCTTTTTTTTTGTTTCTTTAAAAAAAAGTCTTTCTATTTTTTCTAGTATTTTTTTTTCAATTTCTTTTTGGATTTTCTCTTTATTATATATTTTCTTTTGATAATCTTTCAGATAATTCTCTTTTTTATTATTCTTTATCCTCCCTTCCATTTTCCTTTCCTTCGCTCCTTCTCTCATCCCTTCCCCTCTCCTCCCCTCCCCTAATTTCTTCTTTTCTCTCTTCCTTATCCTCTAAGTTATTAATAAAGTTTAAGAATAAGTTTCAGATAAGTTATTGATAAAGGTGTAAGTTTTCTATATGGACTTTTTATTTACCGAATATGATATCAAATTTAGCCTCGGGTCTACAATATATATGTGTGTGTGTGTGTGTGTGTGTGTGTGTGTGTGTGTGTGTGTGTGTGTGTGTGTGTGTGTGTGTGTGTGTGTATGTGTATGTATGTGTGTGTATATATATATATATATATATATATATTATATATATATATATATATATATATATATATATTATATATATATATATATTTATATATATATATATATATATATATATATATATATATATATATATATATTTTATATATATAATATATATATATATACATAGAGAGAGAGAGAGAGAGAAACTCACACACACACAAACAAATAACCAGACAGACAAACATATAAACAGACACCCTAAGACAGAGAGAGAGAGAGAGAGAGAGAGAGAGAGAGAGAGAGAGAGAGGGAGGGAGAGAGAGAGAGAGAGAGAGAGAGAGAGAGAGAGAGAGGGAGGGAGGAGAGAGAGAGAGAGAGAGAGAGAGAGAGAGAGAGAGAGAGAGGGAGGGAGAGAGAGAGAGAGAGAATCTAGAAAGTCTAACGAAATAATTAGTTTTTGGTCCTCTGGCGCCTCGTGAAGATAGTGACCGAAATCTCTTCTTTTTCCGTGTTATTTCATCTTTATTCTTCGCCTTATTATCTCTTTCGCTTTATTGTCCATTTGGATTTTTTATGATTATTAGTTTTTTTTTATTTTATTTTTCTTATTGTTGTTGTTATTGTTAAGATATTTTTCGTGTGTTTCTTTCAATATGATCTTTATTACTATTATTGTTATTATTGTTATTGTTTTCATTATTATTATTATCATTATCATTATTGTTATTATTACTACTATCATTATCATTATTGTTATTATTGTTACTATCATTATCATTATTGTTGTTATTATTATTACTATCATTATCATTATTATTGTTATTATTACTACTATCATTATCATTATTGTTGTTATTATTATTACTATCATTATCATTATTATTTCTGGTATTAATATCAGTACTGTCATCAGCAGCATCACTATTACTGTCATTACTGTTAACCTTATCATCATTATTGTTATTGTTATTATCATTATTAGTATCTTTGTTATCATTGTCCTATATTTTTGTTCTTTTCCCTTGTAGTCTATCATCTGTTCTGTTCACTCTCTTTATTATCTCTGTTTTTCTTCTCATCCTTCCCTCCTCTCCTTTACCCTCTCCTCCTTTCATAACCTTAATCCACACTATTATCTTTTTTCTCTCGTTTTTTTCCCTCTCTCTCTGGAGAATGTCTTAAGAATTCCCAAAGTTTCCTCTCATTTTCCCTTCCTCCTCCTCCTCCTCCCCTCCTCCCCTCCTCCCCTCCTCCCCTCCTCCCTCCTCCCCTCCTCCCTCCTCCCCTCCCCCCTTCTCCCCTCCCCCCTCTTCCCCTCCTCTCCTTCTTTTCCCTCCACTTCTGCTTCCTACCCTCACTTAACCACACCCTCCTCCTCCCTCCTCCCCTCTTTTATCTTCCTCCTCCTTTCTCCCCTCTTTTATCCTCCTCCTCCTCCTTCTTCCTTTCTTTTATCCTCCTCCCCGACTTTAGCCCCCCCCCCACACCCAATATCCCTCCTACCCCTCTACCCCCACTATCCCCTTTCTCAGACCCCAAAAGTCCCTCAATCTTTCACGTTTCTCTCTTGCCACTCATTTATCTTATCTTCCCTTCCTTCTTCACTTCTTCTTTTCCTCTCCCTTCTCCTCTTTCACTTTTCCCCTTCCCTTGACTCCCCTTTTCCTCTCCCTTTTAACTTTCCCTTTCGCTGAATTAAACTTTCTCTCCCTCTCCCTCCTTCTCTCCCTCTTTCTCTCCCTCTTTCTCTCCCTCCTTCCAACTCCTTTACCCTTTCTCTTGTCCATCCCTTCCCTTACCCATTACCTTGCCCGTTTCTTTTGCCTTTCCCCTTGCCCTTCCCTTCCCTTACGCATTACCTTCCCTCTTTCCCAATGCCCTGAATCACTTGCCCTTTTCCCGAAACCATCCCACCCCCTTTAGCCCATTCTTCCCTTCCCCTTTAACCTCCATCTCATTTTTCTTCTCTTATCCCATTCTCTCTCTCTGCCCCTTTCTATTTCCTCTTAATTTTCCCTCCAGCATACCTCCGTCTTTCTTCATTCTTCACTCCCATCTTCCTCACTCCATACTCCACCCCATCCTTCTCCCCCATCCTCGCCCACCCCCTCATCCATTCACCACTCCCCCCCCCCCCTTTCCCCTCCCTTAACACACTCCCACCCCATTCCCACCCTATTCCCATGTATTCCTCGCCCCTTCCTATCTCACCCTAACCTCTCTCACCCTCCCTTGTATCACCCTCCCTTCTCTCACCCTCCCCTCTCTCCCCTCCCTCTCTCCCCTCCCTTCACTCACCCTCCCCTCTCTCACCCTCCCTTCTCTCACCCTCCCCTCTCTCCCCTCCCTTCACTCACCCTCCCCTCTCTCACCCTCCCCTCTCTCACCCTCCTTCTCTCCCCTCCTTCACTCACCCTCCCCTCTCTCACCCTCCCCTCTCTCACCCTCCCTTCTCTCACCCTCCCTTCTCTCACCTCCCTCTCTCACCGTCCCCTCTCTCACCCTCCCCTCTCTCTCCCCTCCCCTCTCTCACCCTCCCCTCTCTCCCCTCCCCTCTCTCACCCTCCCCTCTCTCACCCTCCCCTCTCTCACCCTCCCCTCTCTCACCCTCCCCTCTCTCACCCTCCCCTCTCTCACCCTCCCCTCTCTCACCCTCCCCTCTCTCTCCTCCCTCTCTCACCCTCCCCTCTCTCACCCTCCCCTCTCTCACCCTCCCCTCTCTCTCACGCGAACAAGCCCTTTGCTCATGTTTTATTCATAGCTGATTCCTTCAACACATAAGTTCGCCCAGCTCTCCCTCAGCTCTCCCTCGGCTCTCCCTCTCCCCCCCCCCCCCCGCCTCAGGAGTGCCTCCCGCCCCATGGAACGCGAGCTTTACATTTTTATTCTATCAAAACGTGGCTCTCGAAGGACGCTGACGTGGTGCTTGAGTGTCCGTTTTGTTTGCCCTTTCTTTAAATAGATTTATTACATAGATATATTTGTATAAATTTATTATATCAATCTAATATATCTATTTTTCTATGTGTCTATCGATCTGTCTGTCTGCCTATCAATGTATCTTTTTTTTCAGACTGTCTGTTGATCGATCTGTCAGTCCATCAGTCCATCTGTCTATCCATCAATCAATCTGTATATGTATTAATCAACCTATTTTTCTGTCTATCTGTCTGTCTTTCTATCTGTCTGTATCTGTTTAACTATCACTCTGTCTGTATGTCTGTTTATTTATCTATCTATTTATCACCCTAATAATCTATCAATCTATCAGTCTATCAACCTATCAATTCATCAAACTATCTATCAATCTATCTATCGATCTATTTACCAATCTATCAGTCTATCAGACTATCACTGTCAGTTTATCAATCTGTCAGTCTATCTATATCTTTGTCATCCTATCTTTCTATCTGTCTGTTTGTCTGTCTATCTATCTATCAATCAATTTATTTATCAATTAATCTACCTTTTTGTCTATCTACCTTCTATCTATATATTTATCTATGTGTCTATCTATCAATCAATAAAACATATCAGTCTAGCCATTTATTAATCTATCTATTCATCTATCTGTCTATCTATCTTTATATCTATCTGCCGGTCTGACTATCCATTTCTATTTACTAATCTATCTGTCTACCTATTTAGTTATCAATCTACCTTCCGCACCCTCTTGCTTTCTTCTGTTCCTGATTATCTTTCTCTCATTCTTTCTCTTTCTCCTTCTATTTCTCTCTCTTTCTTTTTTTCTCTCTTTCTTTGTGTTGTTGATTGTTTTTATAATGATTGCTTGCTCTCTTGATTCCCTTTTTCCTTGCGTTCTTGTATGCATTGCTTGCCTATTATTCTATCTTGATTTCTTTGCTTATTCATTGCTTGTTTAGTTACTTTCTGGTTTCTTCTTATTTCAATTTTGCACAGTTTTTTTTTTTACTTTCTTTTTTTTAATTTTTTTTTTTGGTTTTTTTGAGCCTTTCTCCTTTTTAGTTTATTGTTGTTTTCTTTGATTCTTTAAAAAAAACAGTCCGGAGAGAGAAGGGAGGAACAGGAGAGAGAGAGAGAGAGGAGAGATAGGAAGGGGGAGAAGAAGAAAAAAAAATAACAAGAAAAAAAGAAGCAAAACAATATCAACAATAACAACAACAAAAAAAAAGAAAAAAGAAACAAACAAAACAACAATAAAAAGAAAAATCAACCCGACCAATACTTCTCCTGCAAAACTCTACGGGGCAAAACCCCATTGCAACTATGGCGTTGTGTGTAACACCAAAGCGGATATCGGGTTTATCCGGGCCGATTTTACGGGGATTAAAAACGGGTTGCCCTTAAACCCGAGTTGCGGGTGTGGTTGTGTACCACCAAAAATTGTTGCAAAATTTTTCCAGGGACCCGAAAAAAAAAAGGGAAAAAAAAAAAACAAAAAAAAAAGCCGGGGGGGGGGGGGGGGGGGGGGGGGGGAAAAAAAAAAAGCGGCCCCAAACCACCCCATGTCTCCCATGGAGAGGGGGGGGACGCCTCGACCCCCCCCGGGCCCGGGGCCAAAACCCCAACCCCCTCAACCCTCCCTTATGGAGGGTTTGATTCCCCCGAACATGGGGAGAAAACGAGTGGATTGCTCCCGCCCCTGAGCTGTAACGGGGTTTCCCAACTGTTCAGCCCAAAAGGAAAAAAGTAAAAAACCAGCCGAAAAACACCAGCAACCTGACCAAGAAAGCAAACGGAAGCCCCAAAAAGGCGAACCATCCCCCCCCGGGAGAGGTACATTAGACGGGCCTTTTTTGAGGCACGACTTCCGTCGTAAAAAAGGGGGATGAGAGGTCAGCAGTGCCGCCCCCCCAAGGGAAGGCCCGTAGACATGGTGCGGGGGAGATGGAATCCTCGCGCTACGTCTTGTACGACGAGAACAAAAACAATAGGGGCCCCATGAGTTAAGGGCACTTTTGGGGGGATCTCTTCCCAAACAAAGACGATTTTCAGCTAAAAAAAAAAATACGGGGAATCCCGGGTTTCCCAGGTTTCGAAGGAGGGGGCGTGGGAAGCCCATTTCCCGGGCGTTTTAAACCCCGGAGGATCTATAAGGACGGACAGCCATTGAACAGGAATCTTTGTAGGAGGGGGAAAAGGGCCCCCACCTACAGAGTACCAATTTTTTGAAGATAATAGACCCGAGCTCTTTCGCCCGTGGGTCAGAGGTTAGTTGCTACAAGTGTAAAGGTTAGGGCCCAGTAGCAAAAATTTTGCGGGAAGGAAAGGTTGCTGTTGGCAGGAGTCCCGGGCAAAACTGCCCTGCAAGAAAGACGGAAAAGGACAACGAAAATGGGGGACCCCGCCACCATGTAAAAGGGGGTGCGTAGGGCAGAGCGGAAGGTGTGACGCCGGCCCGTAACTGCCCCCCCAAACGCCACGGCACCCCCCCCACCGCCCCGGGCCGTACCATCGACCGCGGGGGTGGGGATGCCCAGCCCCGCCCAAACCACCCCGGGCGCTGAGTCACCCAAACCCCCAGGGAAATTCCCCCAATGCCAGGGGGGTTCCCCCCTAGGAAACAGTGCCACAGGAGAAAAAATGGGAAAAAAAACATGGATACGGCCCAGGGGAAAAAAGAAGATCAGGCAAGAGATTGCAAAAAAAAAGCATCAGGCAAGAGATTGCTGAATTTAAAAAAAAGATAATGGAAACAAAAGGATCGTGTAGACAGGGAAAATGTCGTTTTGATGTGTTGTGTGTCAGTGATGTTTAAAATACGAAAGAGGTCTCGATATTTTTATTTCCACGACAAAGTGAGGGTAGACAGGGAAAAGTGCGTTTTGATGATGTTAGTGATGTTGAAAAATAGAATGAGGGCTCTGATTTATTTTTACGCACGTGGTTCTGATGATGTTAGTGATGTTAGTGAGTGACAAAGAAAGAGGTCTTTATTATTATTACGCACGGCGGCCATCTGAAAACAGGGCGACAGTGACCGTAAAAAAAGACGCTGACGAAGAGCGAAAGGAAAAAAGGTGTCTGTGGACATCACTCAGAAAAGCTAAGGTACGGATTATGGTATAGACAAACGCGGAAAACGCGCAAAAAAGAAAATAAAAAAGTAAACACAAAAAACGTAATGCAGTACAAGAAATAGCAGCTAAAGAGTTTTACAAAAAGAAATTTGACCAATCAGTTTAAAACTAGGGGGGTGATGGGGGGGCAAGAAAAAAAATTACTTTTCTTTCAGGGAAAATACGTGGTGTCAACCCTGAATTAAGACTTGCTTTTCTATATTCATAACAATAATGTTGAGTTATCGTTTACAAGACCCTTTCAATCAGTACTAAAAAAAAAACCGCCCTAGAAATTTGAGGACCCCTCCTATACGAAACGGAAGACAGCCTATTGATTATGTCAGGACACCATACCCCATAAGTTTGGGGCAGAAATCTAATGACAAAAATGGCAGATCAGCATTTTCATATTCGAAAAAGCCCCTGGGGTTTTCCCTAATATATACCATACAACTATGAATATAATGAAATATATATATTAATATATATATTATATATGTAATATATGTAATAAATATAATATATAATATATATATATATATATTTTAATATATTATATAATATATATTAAAAATATAATATATATATATATATATTTATAAAATATATTTTTATTATATTATTTTATTTAGTATTATATTGGAAAAAAAACCCAAAGGCTTTCGAATATGTAAATGCTGATACTGCACATTATTGTATTAATTTCGCACCAACTTAGCGGTTTTTTGGGCACGACAAAGTAATAGGCCCGTCATTCCCGTTTCGTATAGGGGGTGGTAGCCCCTTTAAATTTTAGGGGCGGTTTTTTTTTTTAGGACTGAGTAAGGGGTTTTAAACAGATAACGTCAACATATTTTTAGAAATAGTAAAGCAAATCATAATTCTAGGTTGACAACGTATATTTCCCTGAAAGAAAAGTAATGTTTTCTTGTCCCCTCACACCCCATGTTTAATGATTTGGGCAAATTTTTTGTTGATGAAACTCTTTAGTTTGCATATTTTTGTATGCATTATATTTTTGTTGTATCTTTTTATTTTTCTGTTTCGGCTTTGCGTATTTATACTAACGCATAATCCACCCGATGCATTTTCGAGTGAGTCCCCCGATAGCCCTTTTCCTTGCATCTTGCAGCGTCATTTTTTCGGACTGTCGTCACTGTTTTCAGATGGTCCCCGTGGAAAAAAAATCAAAAGACCTATTTGTATGTCGCCATCCACTAACATCAAAAC